>NC_045971.1:17864610-18164610 GCF_010909765.2 Amblyraja radiata
GACATGATTTACCCTTCATAAATCCATGCTGACTTTGTCCAATGATTTCACCACTTTCCAAATGTGCTGCTATCCCATCTTTAATAACTGACTAGCAGTTTCCCCACTACCGATGTTAGACTAACTGGTCTGTAATCCCCCGTTTTCTCTCTCCTTCCCTTTTTAAAAAGTGGGGTTACATTAGCTACCCTCCAATCCTCAGGAACTACTCCAGAATCTAAAGAATATTGAACAATTATCACTAATGCATCCACTATTTCTGGGGCTACTTCCTTACGTACTCTGGGATGCAGCCTATCTGGCCCTGTGGATTTATCGGCCTTTAATCCATTCCATTTACCTAACACCACTTCCCGGCTAACCTGGATTTCACTCAGTTCCTCCATCTCATTTGACCCCCGGTCCCCTGCTATTTCTGGCAAATTATTTATGGCTTTCTTAGTGAACAGAACCAAAGTAGTTATTCAATTGGTCTGCCATGTCCTTGTTCCCCATGATCAATTCACCTGTTTCTGACTGCAAGGGACCTACATGTGTTTTAACTAATCTTTTTCTCTTCACATATCTATAAAAACTTTAGCAGTCAGTTTTTTATGTTCCCTGCCAGTTTTCTTTCATAATCTGTTTTCCCTTTCCTAATTAAGCCCATTGTCCTCTGCTGGACTCTCCCAGTCCTCTGGTAGGCTGCTTTTTCTGGCTAATTTGTATGCTTCATCTTTTGTTTTGATACTATCCCTGATTTCCCTTGTTATCCACGGATGCACTACCTTCCCTGATTTATTCTTTTGCCAAACTGGGATGAACAATTTTTGTAGTTCATCCATGCAGTCTTTAAATGCCTTCCATTGCCTATCCACCGTCAACCCTTTAAGAATCAATTGCCAGTCTATCTTGGCCAATTCACGTCTCATACCCTCAAAGTTGCCTTTCTTTAAGTTCAGAACCCTTGTTTCTGAATTAACAATGTCACTCTCCATCCTAATGAAGAACTCAACCATATTATCGTCACTCTTGCCCAAGGGGCCATGCACAACAAGACTGTTAACTAACCCTTCCTCATTACTCAATACCCAGTCTAGAATAGCCTGCTCTCTCGTTGGTTCCTCTACATGTTGGTTTAGAAAACTATCCCGCATACATTCCAAGAAATCCTCTTCCTCAGCACCCCTGCCAATTTGATTCACCCAATCTATATGTAGATTGAAGTCACCCGTTATAACTGTTTTACCTTTGTTGCACGCATTTCTAATTTCCTGTTTGATGCCATCCCCAACTCCACTATTACTGTTAGGTGGCCTGTACACAACTCCCACTAGCGTTTTCTGCCCCTTAGTGTTTCGCAGCTCTACCCATACCGATTCCACATCCTCCAAGCTAATGTCCTTCCTTTCTATTGGTCATGGACTCTCACCACAAATACTGCCTGATATGCTGAGCATTTTCACATGTTTAAAAATATTTCAGCCTTCATTATCTACAACATTTAGCGTTTGATACCTTGATACACTCCAGGTTCACAGGTAATTTCTTTGTGGAAATTTTTTCCAGTGAGTGATATCCTTCAGAAGTACAGAGGGTTATTTTCAAAGATATAGTCATAGTCATAGAATCATACAGCATTGAAACAGCCCTTCGGCCTAACTTGCCTACGCTGCCATGTCTCCACTAATTCCACCTACCAGTGTTTGGCCCATATCCTTCTAAACCTTCATATCCATGCATCTGTCTAAATATTTTTTAAATGCTGTGATAATACTTGCCTCAACTACCTCCTCTGGCAGCTTGTTCCATTTACCCATCTCCCTTGGTGTGAAGAGGTTGTCCCTCAGGTTCCTATTAAATCTTTCTCTTTTCACCTTAACTCTATGTCCACGGGGTGAAAGACCATGCACATGGATTCTATCTATTCCCCTCAAGGTCTTATGCACCTTTGTATGATTGCTCCTGAAACTTGCACCTAAGTTAACAATTCTTTCAGTTTGCTATTTCCACAACACTGTACGATTACTCAAGTTTACTTTGGGAACAAGCCAGCAATGGCAGTGGTGCTTACCCAGAAGGCTACGGGCCGTGGAAAGTGCCCCAGTGGTGAGATGGAACTCAAGCCAGCAATGGTGGTGGTGCTTACCCCCGGATGCAGCCGAACGCCACTGAGGCAGTTAATACTCTGGTGGACACAAAGTGCTGGAGAAACTCAGCGGCTCAGGCAGCTGGAGAACATGGACAGGCGACATTTTGAGTCCAGACCCTCCTTCGGGCCGGGGATGGGGATGGTGATTCAGACTTACATAAAATCTGTCTTACATAAGGGTTCATGGATCGTACCCTTTGTGTAAGTTGGGGAGTGCCTCTATAGTGTGTTAAATGGTCAAACCTAACTCATTTCCCTCTGCTTCCCATGGTTTGCCACTTTATTTTAATGTCAGGTAGCATTACAGAGAAAAGAATACAATACAATACAATAATACTTTATGAGCCAAGTAAGCTTTTCAACATACAACGAATTTCATTTGGCAAGCCCGTCATAAAAATAAAAAGCAACAGAACACACGAAATACATTTTAACATAAACATCCACCACAGTGACTCCTCCACGTTCCTCACTGTGATGGAAGGCGGAAAAAAAGTTCAATTTCTTCCCTTCTTTGTCCTCCCGTGGTCGGGGGCATCGAGCCTGCCGTTGAAGGGACGATCTTACTCCTATAGCCAGCGGCATTCGGGCCCTCCGCATCGGGGCGATAACTCCTGCATCGGGGGGAAATCTCAGCTCCCCCGCGCTGAGCAATTGGACCCCGGGTAGGGGCTTGTCAAACCTTCTGTGTCGTTGGAGTTCCCGACATCCACGGTCTCTCCCGAGACTGCGAGCTTTCGATGGTAAAGCCCGCAGGCCGCTGTTGGAGCATCAATCCCAGGCTCCGATGGTAGGTCCATGCCCCGCGGTGGGGCTCAAAGTCAGTCCCGAGCGAGGCCTCCATCTCCAAGATGTTCGGCCGCAGAGCGACTGGAGATAAGATCCAGAAAGTAATCGCATCTCCGGCAGGGTAATAGATTGAAAAAAAAAGTTCCCCCCAACCCTCTCCACGTAAACCAAAACAGAGAACATTAAAACAAACTTTAAAAACTAAAAATAACAACAAAAAAAGAAAAAACAGACAGACTGTTGGCGAGGCTGCCAATCGTACGGCGCCCCTGGTGGAATGCTCGAACCATCTCCTGGTCCCAAATCACTGAATGTTCAGTGATCTTTGTGAATGACCAGAGGTAACCCACACTTCAACTTTTCCATTCATCGAAAAATATCTCTGCTGTTGGATTGGGGCTAGTGGCTATTTAGACAACCTTTATACATCGAGCAGAGAATTTCTATATTTCTTCTCGTGTTTTTAAATTCAATCTATAAAATATGAGCATGCTCTCACACTATTAAAGTCTAATCTGTGTATTTCTTCTTTTTGATTTCAACCTTTTCTCTACATCTTTATTGACTTCTTCAATTATTTAAATGGCCAAATTAAGAAGCACAGGTTTCCAATTTTAATGATATTAAAAAATCCATTAATTATTAACCTTTTGGTCTCATGGCTGGTATCTGCTCATTTCACATTCCTCTCAGCCACACAACTGCCAATTTATGTTAATGCTCAAGATCAAAATACTGTCCAGATTATATATCAGTTGTTTTACTCTCTCCCAGTTTTATCTACTTTATTCCCCAGCTTGGTGTCCATGTTTGGGAAGATGACCGAAAAGCCATTAATAGTAAGATTAAACGAGAACTTACCAGTTCAAAGTTTGATCTGTATTTTATGAGGAGTTACGATTGTATTGTATATCTTTATTGTTATTTTCCTGAGTACTCACATACCCAGAGGAAACAAAAAAACGTTACTCAAACCAGTGTCCATTCAGTGTGCAGTAAAAAATAAATAGAAATAAAAATACATATATCATGAACAAGTTTAACACTACTCTCAACTAAACATCAACAGGCGTTCCGATCGGCAGCGGCACGACAGTGGCTCTGTCCAGGTTGGTGGTTGGTGCGCGATACTTTGGCAGGGGGCAAAGTCCGTTTAACAGTCTTATAGCCTGCGGGAAGAAGCTGAGGAGCATCCTGCTGGTTTTGAAGCTAATGCTCCTGTACCTCTTCCCAGATGGCAGGATGGAGAACATGTGATGCGATGGGTGGTAGGGGTCTTTGATGATGGAGATGGCTCTGTTGATACATCTCTTCCTGTATATGTCCAGCAAGAAAGGGAGTGGAGCACCAATAATCCTGCTGGCGGTCTTCACAATCCTGTCAAGTTGGTGCCGTTCGTACGCCTTGCAGCTCCCGAACCAGGAAGTGATGCCGTTGGTTAATGTGCTCTCGATTGTCCCCCTATAAAAAGTTCGTAGATGTGTAGTGGGGAGACCTGCTTTACGTAGTCTTCGGAGAGGGTGTAGTCGCTGCTGGGCTCTCTTGACCAGTGCTGTGGTGTTGGTTGTGGACATCAGGTCATCTGACAGGTGGAGTCCTAGGAACTTCACGCTGCTGACCCTTTCCATATCAGCTGCATCGATGTGCAGAGGTGTATAGTGTTGTTTTCCCGCCCTCCTGAAGTCAACCACCATCTCCTTAGTTTTTCCCACGTTGAGAATGAGGTTGTGGGATTTGCACCATCCTGTGAGCAGCTCCACCTCCATCCTGTACGCCGACTCATCATTGTCACTGATGAGACCCACCACTGTTGTGTCATCAGCGAACTTGTTGATGAAGTTGTTATTGAGTCTAGCAGTACAGTCGTGTGTAAGCAGACTAAACAGCAGGGGGCTTAGGACACAGCCTTTGGTTACGATGAGGGATTACGTGAAGAACCCATCCAGCACGCATGCGCGACATACTTCAAAGCAGCGGTGTGGAATCACAGAAGACACAATAATTGAAATAAACATAGTAAAGAAAAGGAGAACTTAAATACCAGTTGATCTCTATAATTGAGGGTGGGAGTGGAGGGCACGTAATCCCTCATCGTAACTCCTCATAAAATACAGATCAAACTTTGAACTGGTAAGTTCTCGTTTAATCTTACTATTTTACTTCGGAGCCACGTGAGTGACTACGTGAAGATTTTAAAGCTCTGTGATTTCAAACCGTGTAACAGTTCATACTTCACTCGCTGCCGAAGTCATTTGAGGGAGGAAGTATGTTATCGTAATCAACCATGAATATGTTTGTAAAACAATAATGGTGTTATTAACAATAACAAGACCAAAATGCTCCCCCGGGCTTAAATTATATATTTGCAGATTCTAATACTTTTTCTGCAAACGATACAGGTTCTGCCAGCGGCTTGTTATAAAAAGTTTGGAACGTATACTCCCTAGACCACTCCGCTGTAGCCAGGATGTGGTCCATAGGCACGTCCACCCTCTTAGCCACCGATGTGGATGCTGCCCTGGTGCAGTAAGATTTATACACGTTAGTATTTACTCCAGCAGCTCCCAGTACCTGCTTGAGCCACTTGAGATAGTTTGGCTCGCCACCCGACCATGAGGTTTCTTGTGGCTGACCCATAAGGCTTTTTCTCTCCCTCGGGGATTTCTTATTGTGTCGATGTAATTCAATAAGTGGGTCATGACACATAACCGTGGTTCAGGTGGGTATGCCCGGAATTCCATGACTGGACCTGATGTTCCTGGTCTGCTCTGTTTGACCAGCCCCTGGATGGTAAATGTGACACGGTCTGGTGTTATAACCATATTGTCCAATCGTAGTAGATGGAGGGACTGGACTCTTTGTGATGAGGCAAGTGCCATCAGCATGACCGTCTTCAGGGTAGGCTGTTCCAGGGTGAGGGACCTGGCTGGTGACCATCCCCTAAGGTATGTCAGGACCACACTGACATCCCAGATTTGGGTGTACCTAGGCCTGGGGATTAGAGTTGAATATGCGTCTCCTGAGTTTGATCACCAGCAGGTGGTACCCTATGGCCTGTTGTCCTGGTGCCTGAATAGGCTGACAGAGCACTTCTGGCTGTATTAATGGCGCTGTAGCTGAGTCCTTCATTGTGGTGAAGACCTGCCAGGAACTCCAGTACAGGTTTTGTTGTAGTTGAATATGTAGTTCCTGTATTTGAACAGTATCTTCCCACTTCTTGATGTTCGCAAGTATAGTTCCCTTGTGGATATGCGATGGGATGCTGTCATCGTGTCGATAGTGCTGTCTGACAATCTAGGCCCAGCAGTGGTCTTCCCAATTCTGCAACCCAGGCCCAGCAGTGGTCTTTTCAAAATCTGCAACCCAGTAGTTTAATTTATCGTGGCATGGGTGGTTTATGCCTGATACTGGGTGAGTTAATAAGTCTGGGCTACTGGGAAAAGTCATTGGGGTTTTAATGACCATGTCGAGGACCACTGGGAACCATGGCTGTGTAGGTTGGTCGGGTACTATCAAAATACCTGAAGCAGAGTCCATCTGTATTTTGCGTAGTACCCGACTGATGAGGCCGTAGTACCTGACTGATGAGATAGAAAAGGGGAGAACATAGAGATTAGATTCCCCCCCCCCAGTTCAGCGGGAATGTATCCATTGCCGCTGCCTCAAGGTCTGGTTCCATGCGACATACATCGGTACGTGGTGATTCAATTGGAATACAAGGAAATCGATATCTGGTGTTCCATATTGCTTTGTAATTTCAGCAAATACTTTGGTTTCAGTCTGAAGAAGGGTTTCGGCCCGAAAAGATCAGTCTGAAGAAGGGTTTCGGCCCGAAACGTTGCCTATTTCCTTCGCTCCATAGATGCGGCTGCACCCGCTGAGTTTCTCCAGCTTTTTTGTGTACCTTTGGTTTAATATGTCTGTTACAGTATTTAGCACACCTGGTAGGTAAGTTGCTGATGGTCAAATATGTTTGATGACATACCATTACCAATTGTTAAATAAATTGTCACATGATATCGATTTTATTCCGCCCATGTGGTTTGGTATATGCCACCACTGTGATGTTGTCAATTTATAAATGAACATGCAAAATGGTGCACTATTGAACAATATGCTTTTACCCATAGAACGCACTCAATATTTCCAACTAGGTTTATGCCCAGTGTCTGTAGTGATGACGACTCCAGATTAGTCCATTTACCACCTACTCTGGATATGGGTTATTTTGTTTAAACACTAGCACCTTAGCTCTAATGGAAAGGTTCAAGTTAAGTAGCTGGTAATGCTGCTACTAATTCCCAATTACTCTTGCCACTTTGTTGAATGGTTGGTTGATTGTTACCATTAATTTGTTACAGGTTGTGCCAGTACGCTGACTCTCCTTTTGGCAATGTTATAGACAAGTGGATAGAGTTAATTGAATACCAGATAGTCCATAGTTGTGGATGGTGTCAACGTAGATTTATCTGGATTGTATGACAGAGCCCAGGCTAAATAGGTTTTAGTAGCTAATGCTGCTGATTTAGCTATTTCCATGGTTTTGTCTGTTGTTAATATCATTGAGACATGCCATGACGATATGTTCCTTAATAGTGTCAGGGCTGGTTTGAATATCTTGGAAAACAGTTTTGGCTCATATTTAGCCATTGTCAATAATTTATACTGCCATAGTTACCCCATCCAGGTAAATTGTGGTATCTCCAAAGATCTTTTATGAATGGGTACTGAATAGTATGCATCTTTTAAGTCGATGTCTACCATAAAGTATCCTAGGAAATAGTAAGATTAAACGAGAACTTACCAGTTTGAAGTTTGATCTGTATTTTATGAGGAGTTACGATGAGGGATTACGTGAAGAACCCGCTCAGTGCGCAGGCGCGGCATACTTCCAAGCAGCGGTGTGGAATCACAGATAGACACAGTTATTTTGAAGTAAACATAGTAAAGATAAGGAGACATCAATTTATTAGTTTGATCCATATAATGAGGGTGGGAGCGGAGGGCACGTAATCCCTCATCGTAACTCCTCATAAAATACAGATCAAACTTCAAACTGGTAAGTTCTCGTTTAATCTTACTATTTTACTTCGGAGTCACGTGAGTGACTACGTGAAGATTTCAAAGCTCTGTGATTTCAAACCGTGTAACAGTTTCATTTCACTCACTGCCGAAGTTCTTGAGGGAGGAAGTGTTATCGTAATGAACCAATGAGTCTATTTGTAGAAAAACACAATGGTATTTTTTAAACAATAACAACAAAGAATTAAGTTGCTCCCCTGGGCTTAAATTAAATATTTGCAGTTCGTAAATCTTTACTGCAAATAAACCAGGTTTTGCCAACGGCTTATTATAAAATTTCTGAACGGTCTTTTCCCTTCCCACCATCCTGCTGTAGCCAGGATGTGGTGTATAGGCATGTCCATTCTTTAGCCGTCGACATGGATGCTGCCCTGGTGGAATAAAATTTGTACATGTTAGTGTTTATCCCAGCAGTTTCTAGCACCTGCTTGAGCCATCTCGCAATGGTTTGGCTCGTACCCCACCATAAGGTTTTTGTGACTGACCCACAAGGCTTTTCATCTCCCTCGAATATTCTGGTTGTGTCTATGTAGGATAGTAGGTAGGTCATGGCACATAACCGTGGTTCTGGTGGGTAAGCCACGACTGGATTAGGTGTTCCTGGTCTGCTCTGTTTGACCAGTCGCTGGATAACGACAGATCTGGTCTGGAGCTGTGATCATGTTGTCCAGTCGCAATAGGTGTAGTGACTGGACCCTCTGAGCGGATACAAGTGCCATCAACCTAAGCGTCTTTAGTGTAGCTTGCTCGAGGCCGGGGGATCTGGCTGGTGGCCATTCCCTGAGATATGTCAGGACCACACTGATATCCCAAATATGGGTATACCTGGGCTTAGGGCTTGATATTGTAAATGCCCTTCATCAGTTTTACCACCAGTGGATGGGATCCCATCGCCTGTTGTCCTGCCGCTGGTTTGAGATAAGCAGAAAGAGCACTCTGCGCTGTGTTGATGGCACTGTAGCTGATCCTTACATCGTGGTGTAGATGGCCAGGAACTCCAGTATGTTGGTGGCTGTAGCTGTTGCGTATGTTGTCCATGTTTCCTGGCAGTACTTCTCCCTTTTTTGATGCTGGTTAAGTACTGCCTCTTGGTGGATGTTCGAAGGGATGCCGACATGGTGGTGATGGTTTGTTTGGACAATCCCAGTTCCAGGTAAGGTCTGTTCAAACTTGCAACCCTGACGTTTAATTTTCTCATGGCATGGGTGTTTAGCTTACCTGGTAGGTAAGTAGCTGATAGCCAAATATGTCTTTCGACATACCATTGCCAAATCATGTTGACCAATTTGTCGCATGATAATGATTTTATGCCACCCATATGGTTAATATAAGCCATCACCGTAGTATTTATCAATTTGTAACCGAACATGCAAGTGCTGCATATTAGATACATATGTTTTTAAACCATAAAAGGCGCCCAACATCTCTAGATAGTTAATGCCCAGTGTAAGTAGTAATGATGACTCTAGTTTAGTCCATCTACCATTTGTGCTGGATATGGAGTTAGTCGCTCCCCAGCCTTGAGCACTGGCATCTGTTTGAATAACTAAAGTAGGGTTAGTGATAAAGATAGGGCTGAAACTATGCCAAACGTTTTCTGCCCACCACTGTAGCTCTGATATTGCTTCAGTGGGTAAGTTCATGACACGATCATAGTGACCTGTATGTCGTTTTATTGCCCGTACCTTTGCTCTCTGTAAAATTTTTTGATAGTGCAAAGGTCCGAATTGTGTAGCCGGAAATGCTGCTACCATTTCCCCAATTACTCTTGTTACTTGTCGAATAGTTGGTCGCTCGTTGACCATTAATTTGTTGCATGATTGTGCTAATTCAACCATTTTTGCCTTTGGCAAGGTAACAGTCATATGGACTGAGTTAATTGTGAAGCCCAGGTAGTCCATGATAGTGGATGGCTTCAACTTAGATTTATCTGGATGTAGGACGAACCCGAGTTTCGAGGAGCTGTTTTGTAGCTGATACTGCTGCCACAGCCAATTCCATCGTTTTCCCTACTATGAGAATATCCTCCAGATATGCCATGACAATATGTTTTTGTTTTCTTAGTGAATAATCTTGGGCTGAAGTTCGCCCATAGAGCAATGCTTTGTACCATCCAGATAAATTTTAGGTATCTGCGATGATCCTTGTATATGGGTACTAGATAGTAAGCATCTTTAAGATAAATGCTTGCCATGAAGTGTCCTTTGGAATTCAGTTGTTTGGCAGTAACATATGTCTCCATTTTGAAATGTATATACTTAACAAATTTGTTTAGTGATGTTAAGTCAATGATGATGCGACAGACACCATCTTTTTTGGTTTTAGTGAATATATTCGATACAATTTCCAAAGGTTCATGTTTGGTCTTTTTGATGACCCCCTTTGTGATAAGTCTCACCAGTTCAGCTTGTCCCTCACGTTTCTCTTTGACGGAGGGAGAAATACCCTTTGGGGCCATTGTTGAACTGGCGGCGTTTTTTCTGACATGAATTGTATTTTATATCCTGTAATGTTGTTGAGTATATACTTGTCACTCGTGACCATACCCCATGCTTCTTTAAACAAGTGTAATCTCCCCCCTGTTAATAAAGCACCCTTATTCTCTATATGCTGGTAGGGACCAGACCCACCTACCTCCATGGTTATTGGCGATTCTGTTTCTTCATTTTCCTGAAGATTTTGTTCTGACGTGCTGGCGATGTTGGGGGGGAGGCGCATTTTCCAGAGGGTCCGCTGCGGGCCCTGATCTGAAAGATCTTTGGGGATAATGTGCGGACCCCAAGCGTTCACCAGTCCCATATTGCGGACGTCGACTGGTGGATGCCGTGGGGTGCTGCCACTTGGGTATCGGAGGTCTTGGTTTGCTCGTCCCGGGGCCTGCCCTCATTAGGCCGAAGGTTTTTGATGCTTCCTGCATCTCCTTCAGTTGTTATTGAAATCTTTCCCAAATGGCAGCGCGTCCGTCTCCGCAGCTGGGGCTTTACACAAGCCAGCAAATTTGGGATTGAGGGCAGGTCTTATGTTTCCCTCCTTCTCAAATTGTGTGGTACACATTAATGCCAGCACATCCTGCTGGCAGGTATCCATCTCCGTGGTCTCCACGGAACGAGCAAAGGCTGTGATGGCTGACGTCAGGAGCCTTAGGATCCGCTGTAGCTTGAGTTCTTGGGTCTGGATTTGTGACCCACATACCCCCAGATTTGGCTGTTGACACTTTTTACTTTGAGGGCCTCACCGTTTTCTGGTGCTGTGTTGTTTCAGCACCTCAGCGAGCACCTTTTCCAGTAATGGTTGATGCTGGCCGCCATTCTTGGTTCCAGCGGTGCTCCAGCCCGTGGGGTTGCTACAAGCGGTCCATCACACCCAACAGCTCTTCATGTTCCTGCACCCCTGGCATACTCCCGAATTCGTCCGCCTGCCCCTGTTCCAGACCAGCCCAGCCCTGGTCACCAATGCTAGCCTCCAGTAATGAGGGAGCAAAGGGCAGTGCATGAGGCACTGTGGAGGGGGTGCCTGACCTCCCTCCGCGAGAGCGCTCTTTCTGCGCATCTCGCTGGAGCTGCTCCAATTGCTGTTGGATGCAGCTCAGGCGGCTGTCTCTCCTCCATTTAGGTTGAGACATGTCCCCGTCCGACGAATCGGACGCCACCGGCCGGATGCCTGTTCGGATGGCTAGACATCCAGCCCGCAGTTCAGGCACTAGCGGGACTGGGCTCGGCGCGGTGATGGGGATAGCGGGGCGACCGGTTATTGTTCCTACCGCCTGTTGCTGCCCCCCCTGCAATGGAACGCTCCTCCGCTGGAGTCGAGCGGGGGACAGGTTCTTCTGGAGCTTTTGCCTTGTAGTAGCGAGAGCGCCCCTCAAGCAGCGCGTCTCGCAGGCACTTGCTCCGTGAGCCGCTCCAGCGGCTCAGGCGGCTCTCTCTCCCCCCGTGCGGGAGGAGAGACGTCCCGTCCGACATCGGGAACACCTGCCGGATGCCTCTCGAGTGGCTATGCGTCCAGCCAGCTGCTTCAGGTACTAGCGGGCTGGCCTCGGCACGGTGTCGGGGAATTACGGAACACCGGGTAACGCTCCTACCGCCGTTGCTGCCCCCCTCCCCAACGGGAAAACGGGGGACAGTTTTGTTCCAGAGCCTTTTTCTCTGCCTGTAAAAACACAAGCAGAAAAAGGCTCACCTGTAAAAGAAAACCCGACCTCAGGATACTCACCTGACGGTCCGGTTCATGCTGTAACGAGAGTGCCTAGCTCCCGTTGCAAGCCGCTGTTGCACTGCTGGCGTAATGCCGCGCCTGCGCACTGAGCGGGTTCTTCACGTAGTCACTCACGTGACTCCGAAGTAAAATCCACGGTTAGCAGTTACAAGTTTCCATTAAAGTGTGTATACGTGGTGAAAATATTCAAGTGGTTAAGTCAATGATGGTGCGACATTCACCATCTTTGGGTTTTTTGGTACCAAAGGTTCATATTAGACTTCTTTATGACCCCTTTGTATATCTCCTCCAGTTCAGCTAGTCCCTCATGTTCTTTTAGTGGGAGGGTAAACCCCTTTGGGGTGCATGCTGAACTGGTGGCAAGTTTCTTAATTCAATTTTAATCCTTGAATACTTTTGGTAGCAAAAGGATTTGAGTATAGGAGCAGGGAGGTTCTACTGCAGTTGTACAGGGTCTTGGTGAGACCACACCTGGAGTATTGCGTACAGTTTTGGTCTCCTAATCTGAGGAAAGACATTCTTGCCATAGAGGGAGAACAGAGAAGGTTCACCAGACTGATTCCTGGAATGTCAGGACTTTCATTTGAAGAAAGACTGGATAGACTCGGTTTGTACTCGCTAGAATTTAGAAGATTGAGGGGGGATCTTATAGAAACTTACAAAATTCTTAAGGGGTTGGACAGGCTAGATGCAGGAAGATTGTTTCCGATGTTGGGGAAGTCCAGAACAAGGGGTCACAGTTTAAGGATAAGGGGGAAATCGTTTAGGACCGAGATGAGGAAAACATTTTTCACACAGAGAGTGGTGAATCTCTGGAATTCTCTGCCACAGATGGTAGTTGAGGCCAGTTCGTTGGCTATATTTAATAGGGAGTTAGATGTGGCCCTTGTGGCTAAAGGGATCAGGGGGTATGGAGAGAAGGCAGGTACAGGATACTGAGTTGGATGATCAGCCATGATCATATTGAATGGCGGTGCAGGCTCGAAGGGCCGAATGGCCTACTCCTGCACCTATTTTCTATGTTTCTATGTTTCTATGGTATATAACTACCAAGTGTGATAGTTCTTCATGCTTCCAAACCTAGGTGTGATTCCCCCAGGGTGTTAGTACAAACCCTTCACCTTTTATGTGATGGTAGGAACCATACTCACTTGGCTCCACTGTTGTTTAGTGGTGTGTTCATTTCTTCGGTTTCTGGTTCCTTGTCTGTCGGGATGGTGTTGTTGTGGGGTGGCGCATTTTCCATGGGGCCCGCTCTGGGCCCTGGCCTGAAAAGGCTTACGGGGACTGGCATGCGGGCCCCGAGCTTTCACCAGTCCCATTAAGTAGATGCCTACTAGTGGATGCGCGGAGGTACTGCTGTCTGGTTTTGTGTGGTTTGCTCATTCCAGGCCCTGCCTTCATGATGCCGAATATCTTGGATACTTCGTCCAATTTTTAGGCTTGATTTGGTAACTTTACCAGATAGCAGGATCTGTGGTTGTGAGGTCGGCGTTCTCACAGTCCTGTGAATTTTTTAGGTTGGGGGCAGGTTTTATGACTTCCTTCCAGAGGTTGCGGTCGCATACTGTGTTGAACAGTAGGGTCAGGTGTTTTGCCATACTACCCTGCCCCTCTGGAATGAGCATGCGAAAATGATAGCCGACGTCAGGGGTATCAAATGCAAATTAAGATATTTGGGTTTTTAAAATGCCCTGCAATAATGGTAGGCACTTTGAGTAAATGCAATTTTGGGGAGGCGTGATAAAATCCAACGCCTCATGACTACCTGTCTTAGAGAGGTTTTTTGGAAAGACAGGTAGTAAGCTGGCCGTCAGTTTAGACTGAAACGGCCATCTCGCTCGTGGTGTAGCCACGTAGCGGTATCTCACACCCAGCAGCTCTTCCTGATCCTGTACCTCAAGCATACTCCCGATGTTGTTCAGCCAGTGACCCCTCTTCTTGACCAGCCCAGCCCTGGTTGCCATCGATCTCCTCTGATGAGGGAGATAGCCAGTGCTGTTAGTGCACTGGAGCGGGAGTGTTACGCTCCCTTGGCGAGCTTGCCCCAGCTCCCGAGGCAAGTCTCGCTGGAGTTTTTTACTCCATGACCTTTCTCTAGGCTTGGAAAACAGACACTTACTCGCTCTCGGGTGGTAGTTTGAAGTGCCGGTTCCATCTTCCGTGTCTGTCTCCAGCCCGAGGTTTGGTTGCCAACTTTGCTCTAGAGGCTGCCTGCCGTTCTTGGGCGGCGTTTCTGCCGTTCTCGGGCGGCGAGTCTCCTTGTCGGAGTATGCAGGGATTACCGGCCGGTTTTTGAATTTCCCTCCAGTCCGCTGCTGTTGGTCAGACAGCTCTTAGCGGACTGGGCACCGGCTCAGTACCCCGACTGTGGACCGCAGCGTGTGCGGTCCAGGTGCCGCCTCTCGCCCCCTCCACTGACGGAACGCTCCTTCCCTGGAGTCGAACGGGGGCGGTTTCCCTCTGTGCTGCTTTGCTCCAGTTTCCCCTGGTGCACAAAGAGGAGCAAAGTTGTGAGTTTGAACCTGTGGGTAAGTACTTACCTAATGGTCCATTCCTTCAAGCTTGTAGCGGGAGCGCCCGTACTCCCGTTCGTCGCTGTTGCACTGAGTGAACGCTCATGTCGCGCATGCGTGCTGGACGGGTTCTTCACGTAGTCACTCACGTGACTCCGAAGTAACATTTAAGCCTTTAAATATATATATGTATTATATACCATAAGGCCATCACATCCTCCTCAAAGCATATTCTTATGGTGAAATTGTAAAGTGGATGAGCAGCTGAGTTGTAAAACCAGGAATGTTTAAACTGAATTGAGTTTTCCAATTTCAGGGAATTGGTATGGGTGAGATATCCTCCGCCTGTCTTTCTGATAGTAATCCAGAGGCCACTGTGAGCATTGGGCAAGGAATCAATTGTGTGCAGGGTACACAACCACAGTAACGGTCTGCAGACACTTCCAGGTCAATGCATGGTTCCCAGCAACCGTTAATCCATTGAACACTGCACACCACGAACCACTACCACAGGTCTTCTATGGACCATGTTTATCGTTGCACAACAGACTTCAGTTCTGCACTATTATGATTACCTACTATTGGTGTCATTAATTTATTGTCAAGAGTGTTAAAATGTTTGCTCTTGTATTATTGATTATTATATATTTATTTTTTGTGTTATTGTGTTAATGGGTCTGTTAAGCTTTCATTGTTCCATTGCCGCTACATATGACAATTACATACATTTTGTAAACCAGCATCTGCAGTTCCTTGTGTCTCTCCAGAGATGCTGCCCAATCTGCTGAGTTCCTCCAGCACTTTGTGCCTTTTCTTGTAAACCTGTATCTGTAGTTCCTTGTGTCTTGAAACATCGCCTATCCATGTTCTCCAGAGATGCTGCCTGATCCGCTTAGTTACTCCAGCACTTTGTGTCTTTTTTTGATGATTATCCACACTTCAATCTTGAGGAATAGAGTGACTCTCCCTTATCCCAACAACTGACACGTTGGGATGATGCAAGGAGAAAACAAGAGGGCAAAGGTTGTTACTGCTTGCAAAGCCATATCTGTGATGTCTGTTTTTGAGACTTTTTATGTACAACGTGCTTGCGTTAAACTCTCCCCCCAAAAGTGCTGATGTATTTTCATCAGTTTAACAATAAATTAAATGTCAAGAGAGTTTAGAATGAGGGAGGAACCTCATTGAAACGTACCAAATAGTGAAAGGCTTGGATAGAGTGGATGTGGATAGAATGCTTTCACTAGTGGGAGAGTCTAGGACTAGAGGTCATAGCCTCAGAATTAAAGGACGTTCCTTTACGAAGGAGATGAGGAGGAATTTCTTTAGTCAGAGGGTGGTGAATCTGTGGAATCCTTTGCCACAGAAGGCCGTGGAGGCCAAGTCAATGGATATTTTTAAGGCAGAGACAGATAGATTCTTGATTTGTACGGGTGCCAGGGATTATGGGAGAAGGCAGGGAAATTGGCATGGAGTTAGGAGTGAGATTGAATGGCGGAATAGAATTGATGGGGCCGAATGGCCTAATTCTACTCCTATCACTTATGACCTTGAATTGTCTTTAGACTTTAGAAATACAGCGTGGAAACAGGCCACTCGTAGACTCTTTGGAATTGTGTCCAAACAATTCTCAGATGGATGTAACATACTAGATGACATACTGGTGATTATTGCTGACATCTTTTCGTGCAGTTTGGTCTATTCAAATCAGCACAGTTGAAGTGGATGAGGGGGATTTTGAAAGCCACATTTGATGACACAACTTGTATCGCTGTGATTTAAAAATTCAAATGGCTCTTTTTTTTAAATATGTCTTTCTGTATATCTGGGTCCTTCCACTTATTTATAATGACAGATCAGGAGAGATTACATGCAACGTCGTGTGTCTGCAAATGTGCTTCTTAAATTGCATATGCTAATGGGGCGGGCAGAGATTTGTTTAAGCTGGTTCTTGCTCTCAGCTAGCCTGCGGCAGACCTGTCCGATGTGAGTCAAGGTTGTACAATTTCCCGGCCGAGGACAGGCTGACAGGCGGCGGGACTTAAAACCAAGCGAACCGGCCCCCTTTGGGCACTGCAACATGACTGCTGGGTGTTGCAGGTGAAAACCTCAATTATGCAGCAGGACATCGATTCTCTCATTAAAATCTATAACTCGAAGATGAATTCCAGTCGCGCTTTGCCCATGGCTGCGATTCTCACATGTTGATAATTCTCTCAAATTGGATAACACTCCATTGAAAGCAGCCGCTGCCGCCTGCTGAATAATTCATTGTACACACACAGCTGAGGCCACTGCACAAAAGCTCTCCCGCCAGATGGACCAGGTTTGCTGCATGCAAATTCCTGTTGTGCGTAGAACAAAAGAGGTCCTGGTGAATGCAAAAAGGAGTTTGTATCAAACTCTTTATTTAATTTGTACTATTAAATTGGGAAATTATAGATGCAATGGAAGGGAGATAACATCTGGTTAGTAATAACTGCACCAAATCATTCTCTTATCAGACAATCCCACCTTGAGGGGATGTGACACTGCTTGACAACGTTTATCTGTGATAAATAGCTGAAGTTTAGTCTGCTCACTGATAATGAATATTTTATTCAGGCAGTTAGTAACACTAATATTTTTTGTGTCATTGCAAGTACATCTTAACTTTAGAAGGGCTTTTTAATGCATCTGACTAGAAGGTGTTACATTGTTCTATTGTACTGTTTGATATAAAGTGATTACTCCAAACCAGACATTTGATGCACTCTTGTCTATTTGACTGCATTTTTAATGCATTTGGTGCCTCCTCTGCTTGTGTCACCTGGAGTCACCTAGCTCAGATGACCTAACTATGGAGACACAAGATAGAGACACAGAGTCAAACAGCATGGAAACAGGCCCTTCGTTCCAACTTGCCCACGCCAAGCAACATGTTCCACATACACTAGTCCCATCAGCCTGCATTTGGCCTATATCCCTCTAAACCTGTCCTATCCATGTACCTGTGTAAATGTTTCTTAAAGGTTGCGATCATGCCTGCCCCATCTACCTCCTCCGGCAGCTTGTTCCATATACCCACCACCCTTTGTGTAAAAAAGCCACCCATCAGGTTCCTATTAAATATCTTCCCCCTCACCTGAAACATGTCCTCTGGTTCACAATTCCCCTACTCTGGGCAAGAGACTGTGCATTTACCCAACCTATTCATATCCTGATTTTGTACACCTCTATAAGATCACCCCTCATCCTCCTGCGCTCCAAGGAAAAGAGTCCTAGCCTGCTCAACCTCTCCCTATAGCACAGGCCTTCGAGTTATGGCAACATCCTCGTAGATCTTCTCAGCTTGTCAACACCTTTCCTAAAACTTGGTGTCCAGAACTGAACACGATACTACTCTAAATGGGGCCTCACCACAAGATGATGGAATCTTGTGTAGAACACAACATGCAGGAATAACTCAGCGGGTCAGGCAACACCTCTGGAGAACATGGACAGGTGACATTTCAGATCCGGACCCTTCTTCAGACTGATTGCAGCAGGAGGGAGAAAGCTGGAAAAGAATGGTGGGGACAAGGCAAAACATGGCAAGTGATATGTGGAGATACAAGGAACTGCAGATCCTGCCTCACAAGAAAAGACACAAAGTGCTGGAGGAACTCAGTGGATCAGGCAGCATTTGCTGGAGAACACGGACAGGTGACGTTTCAGGTCAGTATCCTTATTCAGTGGTGGTGATAGGTGGAAGCAGGTGAGGGTTTTTTGATTGGCAGATGGGTGAACAAAGGCTGGAAATGAAAAGGAGACAAAGTGACAATGAAATCTAAAGCAAGAGGGAGGGATACAAGTGGAAGGGGATGGGCGGGAAAGAGGGGATAGTGGGACAATGGGTAAAGGGACACAGGGGAAAAGAGTGGAAAAGGGGGAGTGGGCATTAACTAAAATTGGGTCATTCAATGTTCATACTATTTGGTTGTAAGCTGCTGAAGTGGAATATGAGGCACTGTTCCTCCAGTTTGCATGTGGTTGCACTCTGACAATGGAGGAGGCTCAGAACAGTAAGGTCGGTATGGGAATGGGAAGGGAAGTTGGTTACATGGTTAGTAACCAGGAGATCCAGCATCCTTGTCTATGGAGACTATGGTGTGTACTATGTTAAGCAAGTTCTACAAAATGGAAGAAACTGTAGGAAGGATCTGCAGATGCTGGTTTACACCAAAGATAGACACAAAATGCTGGAGTAACTCAGTGAGTCAGGCAGCATCGCTGGAGAGAAAGAATAGGTGACGTTTCGTGTTGACACTCTTCTTCAGACTGAGAGTCAGGGGAGAGGGAAACTAGAGGTATGAAAAGATACAGAGCCATGAGAGAGGATGCTGCAGAATCCTGTCGGAGAGAAGAAGAGAACTTCTTCAAAGTTCTACCTTGAGGAGATTTCGCAGTGGAGCAGACAAAATGTGCAGGAAGGAACTGCAGATGCTGGTTTACACCAAAGATTAACACAAAGTGTTGGAGTTGACAATAGTGACAAACAGGGCAGGAGGTAAATTTGACAGCCTTGAAGAAAAATATGAGGATCGCGACCTACAAAGAACACTTCCACTGATCACTCGGCAGGCAGCAGGCTATCTTTGGTCCTCCTGTAGATTCTAATCACTGCAGTTGTCAGCCAGTGTTAACTGTGCTGTTGACTGAGATGACATTCCAACAGAGAGCCAACCTTGTAGTTATCACCATTTATATATGCTCTCTCATGCTGAAATCCAAGCTCTTACTGGAGAAATACACTGTGGTTGGTGCAAGGTCCAATGTCTTTTCACAAGCATATCCAACCTGAAACAAGAGTGGCAGCATATGGGAGATACCAAGTTGCATGTGAAGTCTTGATGCAGAAATAGGAGAGATATCTTGCATTGGCAGGTTACTGAAAGATTTTCCAAATAACATGCGAATGCAACAGCCAAGAATGCATACCATTCCCTCTTCTTCCTCCTGAGACCGAGGAGATGCAACATGTCTCCAAGGATTCTTACAAACTTCTACATTTGCACCATAGAATGCATTCTGTCGTGTAGCACTACAGCTTGGTTTGTGACCAGCTCTACCCAAGACTTCAAGAAATTGCCAAGAATTTTAGCAATAGCCTAGTCTATCGCACAGACTTCAGACGTCCCACCACCGACTCCATCTATACATCACTCTGCCTCTGAAATGTAACCAACATATAATCAAAGACCTTTCCCACCCTGGTCATTCCTTTTTCTCCCTGCTTGCATCAGTGGTGGGCGGCGCGACTCACGTCGCAGCGGCCTCTGCAGTCCGTCTGTCTTTTTATTATTTTGTGTCTCGTTTGAATGTAGTTTTTATTTATTTTTTTGTGTATGTGTGTGGGTATGTATGTGGGTATGTGTGTGGGTATGTGTGTGGGGGGCGGGGGGCGGGGGATGGGGGAAACTTAAAAAAAATCTATCCCCTGCACGGAGAACCCGACCTTTTCTCTGTCGGGTCTCCGTTGTCGTTGGGGCCTAGCACCGTGGAGCGGCCTCCAGCAGGAACGACCTGGGGCTCCAGTCACGGAGCTGCGAACCTACTCACCATCGCGGAGCTGGCCGAGTTCGGAGCGGGTGAAGCTGTGGTGGCGCGCTGCTGCGACCCGACCCCGGGGATTCGGAGGCTCCAACCGCAGGTCTGGTGGACAGGAACACCGGGAGCCCGCGGGTCCCTGCTGGGAGACCGCTTTTCGGGGCTTCCGCAACGGCGACTTCACCCGCCCGAGTTGCGGGGTTGAAGATTACCTGGAGCGGGGCCTTACATCACCGCCCCGCGCGGCTTGGAATGGCTGCGGGACTTTGCTAGCGCCCGCCGGGGGCTCCAACAACAAGACCCGGAGCGCGGCCTTGCACCACCCGGCGCGGCGTAAATGGCCGCGGGACAATTACCATCGCCCGCCGGGGGCTTTGACTTTGACTCTGACATCGGGAGGGGAATGGGAAGTGCAGGGGAGAGATAAGTCTTTGCCTTCCATCACAGCGAGGAGGAGATGCGCTGTGATGGATGTTTGTGTAAATTGTGTTGTGTCTTGGTTCTTTCTTGTGTGTACGACTGCAGAAACAACATTTCGTTTGAACCTCAATGGGGTTCAAATGACAAATAAATGGTATTGTATTGTATTGTATTGTAGAAGAAGCAAAAGTCTGAAACCACGCATTAACAGACTCAGGAGCAGCTTCTTCACCTCCATTTCCGGGCTTCTGAATGGTCCTTCCATGGGCTACAGTACAGTCTGATCTTCCTCTACCTCATTGCGGACTTTGGACTTTGTCTCTGGAACTGTTGCGTGGAGATGCAGAGAGGTATATTGCACTCGATATCTTTCCCTTTGCTCTACATACTGTATTATACCTGAGTTTCTCTTGAGTGTAGTATGTGAAGTATTATCTGACTTGATTGTACACCTTTTCACCGTACAATGGTACACGTGACAATATTGCATCCGAACCTAATTAGGTCGTGAGACCAGAGATCCTTTGCAGTCAATACACATGAGGCATGTTATGCCTGTGAGGGTATGGGCTCCCATTCACTGCCAATCTCTTTCTGTGTTTGGGATTATACCGCTGGGGTATCTGGATTCAATATACCTATTGTGTTGCAAATCCTCCTGGGATGTCAGCCAATGCTTGCAACCACTTTCCAAGATTTGAAAGCATTCTTCCATTAAACAAGACAGGATCAAAGACATGTAAATACAATATTTTCCATACGATTTAAATAAAATGTGGCTTTTAAAATGTTGCTCGCAGATGTTTCCTGTTCCCAGGTTAGTCTCTTGTTTGAGGAACCTGTACAATTATTCATCTGCACAAGAACATTACACAAAGCTTATATGGAAGAATATTTCAAACAGGTCGGTGATACATTTGTCTTTTGAGCTACTATGCAGAATCTGACCACCAATAATGACATGAAAACATAACAATAATAGGGACAACAGATGTAAAGTCAGCTGTCTTTGAATTGAGTAGCTTGGAACTAGTTTATGATGTTTTGCCTGCAGGGGAATTCAGTTAAGGACTTGAATGCTTAACAAAGCTGCCAAGCTTGAGGGAGAATGTGATAATAAAGGATTTAGACATTAAAAATGAATGTAGATACATTTCAAAGACAACATTCAGAGCTGTCGATTTGTGTCAATAAGGGACTTGCTATCTGTTGAAGTTCCACAATATAGCCCATAGCTTGTTGACACATTGAAGTCTCCAACCAGAACTGCGATCATGAAATGGTTCTTTATATTTCAAGTCAATAAACTGAATTCCACCGAGAGCAGTTTAGATTTTCCATTATAAAGATGTGAAGAGGGACTGTACTAACCTTATCGACTCAATGAATTCAAATCTCAATATTTTGCAAATAAATATAATTTGAGCCTTATTGTATGGGAGAATTGAGTTTGTTTAGTTTAATTTAGTTTAGTTTAGAGATATAGCCTGGAGACATTTATCATTTAAAAATAAATTGGATAGATATATGGACGGGAAAGGAATGGAGGGGTTATGGTCTGAGTGCAAGTAGATGGGACTAGGGGAAAAAAAAAAAGTGTCTGGCACGGACTTGAAGGGCCGAGATGGCCTGTTTACGTGCTGTAATTGTTATATGGTTATATGGTTATATGGAGACAGACCCTTTGGCCCACAGAGTCCATGCCGACCATCGATCACCTGTTCATTCTAGTTCTATGTTATCCTAATTTTGCATCCTACATACTAGGGGATATTTACAAAACCTATGAACCTGCATGCCCTTGGAATGTGGGATGAAACCGGAGCATCCAGAGAAAACCCATGCTGTCAGGGAGAACGTACATTCGCCGCACAAGACAGCACCCATAGTCAGGGTTAAACTCGGGACTCTACCGCTGCGCCTCTGTGCCGCCCACAACACAAACAAAGGTTTGACACTGGGAATCAGTAAATTAATGTAAAGTGCATCCCACGCTGGTTTGGTCAGGAACATTTTATTATCCAAGGAAGCAATCAGTATTTGGGAAATATTAGTAATATCCCAGTATATTCCAGCGGTACTGTGATTTGCTACTCAGAGATTAGTTCAAATTTGCGGGATTTATGTCAAGAAATCCTGCCTTCAAAAAAAAGATGAACAAATGTGGGGCAAATGTTGTACACGGAGAGTGCTGGGTGCCTGAGATAATGGTGAAGGCAGAGACGGTAGTGGTGTTTAAGAGGCTTTTAAATAGGCAAGTGGATGTGCAGAGAATGGATGGATATGGATCACGTGCAGGCAGAGGAGCTTTGTTCAACGGCATCATATTCAGCATGGACATTGTGAGCCAAAGGGCCTATTCCTGTGCAGTACTGTTCTATGTTCTTATAAACATACAGGACGTTTGTGCACAGCAAGGTCCCACCAGCATAGGCGGGCAATGAACAGATGTTTTCATATATTTGCTGTTGACTGATGGATGTAAATCAGCTTAGAAATGTGGATAATCCTCCTGCTCAAACTAGCACCTTCATATTTTTTACATTCCGTGCCAGGATAGACGACTTTAACAATGCATCTGAAAGATAGCACTGCAGTCCCGCAGTACTACACTCCCAACTGTAATATCTCTGTTTAAGTCTCTTTGTTGAGATTTGAACTCATGTTTTGCCGTATCAGAAGACAGGCACAAAATGCTGGAGTAACTCAGCGGGACTGGCAGCATCTCTGGAGAGAAGGTATGGGTGGCGCTCCAGAGATGCTGCCTGTCCCACTGAGTTACTCCAGCATTTTGTTTCTATCTTCAGTGCAAACCAGCATCCGCAGTTCCTTCCTCCACATTATCCCGTATCAGCCCTGGTTGTGCAATCATTTAAAAAAAATAACAGTACGATGACAGGAATACGTGTTTGCTTAATTGATAGAATTATAGTGGAATTCATCATCAGTGCTTATATCGTGAGGACTGTGTAGTGAAGTGTCAACATGAATGTTAGGAGAAACAGTCATGGCATTATTAATTCATCAAAGACGATAACCAACTGTGATGGGATCAGCCTTGCAATAATAAACACGGCAAGAATGGATTGGCAAGTGTGTGAGTCTCATTATAGGCAGGCACTGAGCCAACAAATCTTTAACAACATGAAAAAATTACCGTGTTGAACAATCCAAAGGTGATTAAATATTTGTCATCCATTACTCTATGGTGGTGTTACATAGATACAGTGAAGTTGTTCATTAATTTGCTGTTAACCTCAATTTAGCTTAGCTTAGTTGAGAGATACAGCGTGGAAACAGGCCCTTCGGCCCACCGGGTCCGCACTGACCAGCTACAGCAGTGATTCCCAACCTGGGGCCATATGGGGGCCATGGCACATTTCAGGGGGGCCACAGAAAAATTTGGGGATTTAGGGGGCCACAGGTTCAATGAAGGGGGCCACTTTTATTCCGCTAATAATGTCAGGGGGGCCACAGAAAAATTAAAGAGCCCAAGGGGGCCATGAACTAAAAAAGGTTGGGAACCACTGAGCTACAGGAGCCTGAAATCTGGTACATTTGTGAAAGTTTGTTTCTTAAAAAGCAGATAGCAACAAACATTGAAGGTAGACCATGCCAATCCTTAATTGATTCGTCAGACGGAAGTGGCGAGATTACAAAGAGAGCAAACATTGCTCAGTGCTTCTCGTACTCCCACTCACAGAACAAAGGCGAGTTAGCACAATTATGCATTTTTCTTATCAGTAAAACACTCCTACCAAGTCTGAATATGGCATGACTGAAAGATTCTGTAGCCTTTCACAATATAAGAGAAGCTGGGTCCAAATCGAGCTCATCCAATGACAAGTTATTACTTATCACTGGAGCGTCAGCTATTTTTTTCAATCTTGGCTTCTTTATGGCCTTGAAGAAGCACATGTTATTACTGCAGGCTGCCGTCTTAATGTTTTTATTGAAAAGACAACCTGTCCTCCATATTGTGTTTCATATAATTTACAAAGTCATTCAGACTTGGCACTGAGCCATTCTTTTGTTCTACTAGTCCATGCTTTTGTAAAAGAACAACTCCATTTTAGTTGTGACTATTAGATTTGACTATTAGCTCTTTCATTCCCTCCTTTTTATCAAACGTGATAACATTCACAGTCTCCGGTAGGTACACACACTGGTTGCAACTATTAGAGCAATGATTAGCTGAATGATAGCGCCATAATGTATCACAGTATCCCAAAGTCCATCAAACCAATGGTATGGCGACCAGTTCTCACTCTCATCATTGACAACCATCCTGATGAAGCTTGTTTAGGGTCAATGGATCAGGTGCCACCTGTAGGCGGTGTAATCCTTTCAGCCGATATTGGGGTTGTGCCATAAAGTTCGCACCTGTCTGAAGGTGTTGCCAGTCTCTTTGTAGATTGTTGCACAGGTGAGGTACTCCCCCCTCTCGTCCTGTGGTGGGGTTCATCACCGTGATCTAGACGTTATCGTATCCATTGGTTTGGACAGCTTCTCCTAGTTGGTTTGGGTGGCCTTCCACATCACCACGTAGAAGCAGTTGCTGGACTGGAATCCAAAGACAAAGCCAACGTAGATTGTAGTCTGTGTTGATGTAGAAGGTGTCACTGAAGTTGATGGCGTTGAATTCCTCAAATCCGACAGCAAGGCCAGGGTCACAGTTGGCAGTCTGCAGTAACTCCCTGCCCTTGTTGCGCACTACCCTGTTAGGAACTGTTAACTCCCGGTCCCCTTTGGAACTTCCTCAGGTCAGTCTCACTGATGGCGTTGTTCTCGGGCACATGTCATAGATATCTGGGAAGTTGTTGTCAAAGTCCTTGCAGGTGTCTCCTCTGCTGTCACCATCGGCATCGATCTGTTCAGGGTTGAGAACAAAACAGCAATTGTCCTTCTCACCAGAAATGCCATAATTGCCATCCTCATCAATGTCCTGATTGTCATCACACTGATTACCCACCAGGTCTGAGTCATTGTCTTCCTGGATAGGCTTAGGCATAAACTCTTTCAAGAGGTCCATCTGTTTCAAAATGTTCAGCTTCTCTCTCTCTAGACCCTTGGTCATACGATAGAGCTCAAAATGCTTCAAGATTGTTGATCAAATGTGGTTTGTCTTTCCGAAGTTGTGCAATGGCTTTGCACTACCTCCTGATCTGTAAAGATGTTCTTTCTCCTTAAGCGGGCCCTGGACCCCAGCCGCAAGGGTCTTTGAGCTTCGCGCTTGTGATATGTGCTGTGTGCACTTATTTCACATAAATCTTTTGTAATACTGCCATGCCATCCCACTTTTTGAAAAGCTTTGTATGGGCCTGGTGTATAATATTTTTGACGCTGTCATAGGCCTTTCTTACATGTGCTGTCACAACGCACTGTAGTCTCTAAACAACACTTCAGTAATTTTCCTTGCCCTCTATTTCAGAATAATAGTGTTTTAAGCTGATAACTCGACACTAGCACTGGCAATAAATAAAAGGCGCAGCTTTCCAGCCCTTATCTCATTGGCCACGCTCGGCTGCACATCACTGTCAATCTGGTGGACTCTTCCATCTTCCTCTCATCGTGGGGGTGGGGGATTGGGAGGGGCCTCACAAGTGGAATAGCCTAGGGCCTCTCTTCATCTGAATCTGGCCCTGCTGAAGAGCCATTCTTAACTTTTATTTCTCTGTCATCTTCACTTGATAAATACCTTTCAGAAAGATCACTGGACTCCAATGCATCCACAATTAATTCATTGCTGTGGGCCTGTAGGTCATAACTAACTTCCACACTCTTTAGTGTCCTATTCACATCCAGGTTCATGAACAGCTTCTTCCCCACAGCCATCAGGCTAGTAAACTCGCCATCAAACAAACTCGGAACTATAACAGCCTATTGCACTTTATCTGTTGATTTATGTGTATATATATGGTCTATGCTATATAGACACACTGAACTGTTCTGTATTTATGCTTACTATATTCTGTTATGCTGAAGCAAAGCAAGAATTTCATTGTCCTATCTGGGACACATGACAATAAACTCTCTTGACTTGACTTGACATGAGCCTCACACACTAACATTATCCTACACACACTGGGGACAATTTTACCAAGCCAATTAGCCTACAAACCTGTACATCTTTGGAGTGTGGGAGGAAACCGGAGATCCCGGCGAAAACCCACGTAGGTCACCTTGTTTAGACAGCAGCTTAGTCAAGTTCGAACCTGAATCTCTGGCGCTGTAAGGCAGCAACTCTACTGCTGCGCCACCATGTCACATTTAGCTGACTTGGTGCCTCCTTGGTTTGGGTATAGGAAGAATATGTGTTATGTGCCACCCAAGATATACACATACAAATATAAAGGGTAATGCTCCCAATGAACTGTGCTTCCAGACCGGATACCATGGATTTGCAGCTGATTTATTTTCTGCACACATTAAATGAAGATTCTAACTGATCTTTCAGCGGAGAGGTAAAGGATTGAAGGTATTATTTCAAAGCTGGGTAATTATCTTTGCTTCCTGGCTGATATTTATCAAAATCAATAAAAACAGATTATCCGGTCTGTGTCACAGTGTGACTATCCGCCGAGAATCCTTCATTGGCTGCAATGCACTGTGGGAGATCCTGAGGTTATGGAGGATATAATTCTGTTACTTTGATTATTGCAATGTTATAAGGGGATATCGGCCTTAGTTTCCCTTCATTTTGAGTTCTGTTTTCAGAACTTAAACATATAATGCTGGAATCATTACTGAAAATGGGCAAAGATTCCTAATTGCAGAGATCAAGGTGTAAATTGACTGGTCATTTTTGACTGGTCAATTTGTAGTGAAATGTCAACATGAATTTTAGGAGAGACAGTTATGGCATTATTAATTCAATGAAGCGGAATTACAAATTGACCATTTCACTACCAAATTGTATTGATAGGAATTTGACGCACTTTATTTTTCACCTATAGAAGTGCTTACAGTTAAGACTTTTTAAAGGCATTTGGACAATTATATGTTTAAGAAGGAACTGCAGATGCTGGAAAATCGAAGGTGCACAAAAATGCTGGAGAAACTCAGCGGGTGCAGCAGCATCTATGGAGCGAAGGAAATAGGCAATGTTTCGGGCCGAAACGTTGCCTATTTCCTTTTGCTCCATAGATGCTGCTGCACCCGCTGGGTTTCTCCAGCATTTTTGTGTACCTTGGACAATTATATGGATAGGAAGGGTTTAGAGGGCAATGGGCTAGTGCAGGTAAATGGGACTAGCCAAGTACGCTAACTTGATCAGCATGGATAAGGTGGCCCGAATGGCCTGTTCTGTGCTTTACAGCTCTATGATCCCATGACTCTAGTTCAGAAAGTTAATCGACGAAATGTTTCTCTTTTCACAGATGTTGCCTGACCTGCAGAGTACAGTAAAACTCTGAGAATCCACTAACTATTTGGAAATTCTGACCGATCAGATCTGGCTCACCAGGTGATATTTGCCATGCTACCTTTCAGCTCATTGGGATCCTGGTTCCCGCTCTCCCTTCCGACTCGCTGGAACGTTGGTTCATCTGCTCACTTTCTATTCCCCGGGATCTTGTTTCCCTCAAAATCTTCCCACTCACCTGGGCTCCAGTGCCAGCACTCACTCTCCATTCACTAGAGCCCTGATTTCTGCATTCACTTCCCATTTACCCGGTTCTCTGGATAAGTAATTATAGCACCGTGTGACATCTTTTAAAAAAAATTAAGTCTTCCAAGGATTGTTGGAGTTTGGCTGTATTTCCAACATTTTCTGTTTTATTTCAGACATCAGACCTGATGTATTAGCATCTAATGGGTCCCTTCTGAAGGGCTTGTGGCCCCGTCACATGTATTGTTTTGAAGTAAATGACACTAAATAGCAAGTGTCAGGTTAATGGAGACACAAGGAGCCGCAGATGTTGGTTTACAAAAAAAAAGACACAATGTGCTGGAGTAACTCAGTTGGTCAGGCAGCATCGCTGGAGAAACTTAGATGTCATTTTAGGTCGGCACTGAAGAAGAGTCTTGACCTGAAACGTCACTGATCCATGTTCTCCAGAGACACTACCTGACCCACTGAGTTACTCCGGCACTTAGTGTCAGGTTAAAGTTTTATCTGCCCTTTACTATCTGGTCTCGGCCAAGACAGTTGCTTTGTGTCCAAGAGTTTGAGAGGAGAGAGCAATGTGGACAGCAATGGAGAGCAGGAATCAACAGTGCTGCCATGAACTCAGCTTGTTGCTGCTCATGCATTATCGTTGCATGTACAGGAGATGCTGCAACACTGCAGACCAAGGTAAGAGAGGTCATCGGTTGGTGAGCAATGAAATTAAAGAAATTCAGCGAAGATGAATATAAATGAATCCATACGGATGTGCTGATATCTTCTGCACTTCCTTGGCCTGTGCTTACAATGAACATAAAATTATCATACTAGGTTGTATACGTTTCACCTGTACAGAGGGTCAAGAGTCAAGAATGTTTAATTGTCATATGCAGCAGGAGTGGAACAAAGAAATTCTTATTTGCGGCAGCTTCATAGTCACATTCACGCCATAACACAACAAATAAATATACAGTAATTAATAAAACAATAAATAACCATAATACTAGGTAACCAGACCATAACAGTGTAAACTGAATTCTGTAGTGCAAGCAAAAGGAAGTGCACAGTAGATTGGTGCTGAGGTAGGGTTGTGGATATTGTTGTGCGATGTTATTCACTAGCCTGATAATTGATGGGAAGAAGCTGTTCTTGAACTTGGTGGTCATGGTTTTCAGGCTCCTGGTACCCCCATCTTCCCGATGCTAAAAGGGAGATGGGAGCGTGGCCGGGGTGGTGTGTGTCGATAATGATGTCACCTGAGACACGTTTTGAGACGGCGCCTGCCGTAGATCGAGAGGGTTGCGAGGGCAAGATAAATCATTCGTGATTGAATAGCAGAGTAGACTTGATGGGTTAAATGGCCGAATTCTGCTCCTATACCTTTTGAAGTTATGAAGTTATGATCCCATCAATGGTGGGGAGGTCTGTACCTGTGATGGACTGGGCGAAGCTGACCACTCTCTGTAGTCTCCTTCGTTCATGGGCTTTCGAGTTACTGAACTGGATGCAACCAGTCAGTGTTCTCTCTACTGTACACCTGTGGAAGTACAACATAGTATTCAGTGTAGAAATGGAATATAGCATTCAGATATCTACCGAATATTCTCAATCTTCTGAGGAAGTAGAGGTGCCAAATAGTTTTCTTTGTGATTGCTTTTTTATGATGGGCCCAAGCCAGATCTTCAAAGTTATGTATGCTCAGGAACTCGAAGCTGTTGACTCCCTCTAACACCGTCCCATCTGGTTTCACAGTGTTGGGTGAAGTGAGAGCAGGAGAGAGCCTTACCTCTCAGAAATCTGGCTCAGATTTACCATCTACATTGGACATCCTTTAGAAGATAGTTGCTTAATTGATCATTGGGATTGTTAGTTATCAAGCAAGTTTTAATTTTTTTTGTACCATCTTGCAAGTGCCGTTACAGGTAGACAGGATGGTGATGAAGGTGTTTGGCTTTCATCAATCGGGGCATTGAATACAAAGGTTGGAATGCTCTGCTGCAGTTTTGCGAGATATTGGTGAATTCTGTTCAGTTTTGGTTACCATGCTACAGGAGCGACGACATTAAGCTGCAAAGAAGAGTTACAAGAATGTTGCCAGGACTTGAGGGCCTGAGCTTTAGGAAGAGGTTGGAAAGGCTAAGACATTATTCCTTGGAGCACAGGAGGTTAAGGAGCCAATCTTATAGAAGAGTATAAAATCGTGACAGGCGTAGATAATGTGAATGCACAGCCCATCTCCCAGGGAAGGGAAATCAAATACTAGAGAGCATAGGTTTCCGGAGAAAGGGGAAAAGATTTCATAGGAACCTGAGTGGAAACATCTTCACACAGTGGTTGGTGGGTATCTGGAAGGAGCTGCCAGAGAAAGTGGCTTAGGCAGATACAATAACAACCATTAAAATACTCTATGACTCTACTGCATTAGTATGAGGTCTCCCCCATTCCCGCTTGCTCTTTTCAAGGTGATTATGTACCTCCAGAATGTCATTGAGGTGGGAGTAATATTTATTACTTGAGGAATGCTAAGGGCCAAAGGGAATTTGATTAGCTTTTCCACTTTACAGGTATCGTTTCAATTAGAGGCTGGATCATTTAAAGTAGAAGATTAATGGCAAAATAGACAGCATTAAAAAACAGTGCAAGATGGAAGACTTATCCTTCTGACAATCATCCTCCCCACTCTCATTGAATGGAAAAATAATTTTACATTTACCATTGATGATGTTTTTTCACCAAGTTGATGAATAGCCCTAAATTACACACATTTTAAAAGCAGCTTTGCAGCGTATTTCAATATCACTCAAAACGCCAAATTTGCATTCCAATCATTTCAGAAATTTAATATTTCACAACAGCGGATAAAATGGCTTAAAGAGCTTTCGAAGATTTGCTAACAATTTGACCTGAAGTGAGCTTTGCTCTAATGAAATGCTGCCACGGCATTCAGTGTGGCTAAAGACCAAGAATGCTTGTAAATGTTACTCTCTCCACATGGAGCGATCTCTCACACAGTGGCCAAAATAGAAAACCATAGAAAACTGGGCCTTGTGGCTGAAAATTCCTTATCTGTAATGAGACAACAAACCACATAAAGGCTAGCATTGACATCTTAGTCAGATTAGTGTCGATAAAGTCCATTTTCCACATTCTCATTGTTTGCGGAAGAAATGATAGGCTGTTGTTTGTCGACACAGTTTGTACAGCAGATGGCTGCAACAGAAGGGTTGGGGATTAGTGTGACATTCAATTGCAAAGCAACAGACACTCATTTCCAATCCTTTCAGAGCATAAGTAATTTTACTGTACAAGTGGTGGAGACCCGGTTCCAATAAATGGGTTTATTTACAATATAGAAGAGGAAGTGGGAGAGATAGTGAAAGAGTGAAATTTCTCCATTCCACAAATCTATTCAAAAGTGGATGTGAAAAGACTGATTTGTTCATCCGTAGCCCATTGACACCCTCAGAAACGAATTCAGAGAACCTTAGCAAGATATTAGCAGATAAGTAGTTGGAGCAAGACACAGTGATGAAGGAACTCACCGGGCCAGACAACATCTGTGGAGGGAATGAGGGAATGTACAGACAAAGTTTTGGGTCGGGATCCTTCTTCAGACGTCGGGGGGGGGGGGGGGGGGGGGGGGGGGGGGGTGAGTAAGCTGGAAAAGAGAGGTGGGCAAGTGATAGATGGATAAACATTAAAAAACTGGAGTAACTCAGCGGGTCAGGCAGCATCTCTGGAGAAAAGGAATAGGTGACGTTTCAGGTCAATACCCTTCTCCTTCTGCAGCCTCCACGCTGCAGATTCCAACACCACGTTTTTATGAGAGTCTGAAGAAGGTCTCGACCCGAAACGTCACCTATTCCTTTTCTCCAGAGATGCTGCCTGAACCGCTGAGTTACTCCAGCTTTTTGTGTCTGTCTTCGGTGTAAACCAGCATCTACAGTTCCTTCCTACACAAGTGATAGGTGGATACAGGTGAAATAGGGGGGATACAAGATAAATAGGGGGGTTATGAGGAAAATTAGGGGCTTGGGAATGGGAGATGAGTGTACGGAGAAGGGGAAAGGAGCAGGGTAGCTGAATTGTGGGGGCTTGGGGTGGGGGTGGTTGTTATTACTTGAAGATGGACAACTGGATGTTCATACCATTAGGAGAGGTTTCAAACATGGTCCCAGTTGGCAGGAAGACAGGTTGGGGAGTTGGATGCAATTATGAGTGTCGCCACATTGTAGTGGAGCCCATTTCCCAACCACTTACTTCAAAGGCCAGCAAATCAGGACCACTTCAAATCAGATGTATTCATTTATACACTCAATATACTTTCCTTTTAAGCCACAGCTCGCAGTAGGAGCAGAGGTTTTTAAAATGTATGCTCGTTAAGGTCCCATTAAAGATCTTGATGAAACAATCATTCCTGAATACATTACTTCAGGCAGCCAAAGCAGAACGTGCCTATTCTAATGCTACCCAGAACTGAGCTGTACAACCAGAATACAGGTTACAATGTCAAATTATTTTTCTATTCCAATAGGAGTATTTGGGGACAGTGTCAGAGTGACATTGCTTGGAGCTGTCAACTTAACCATCTACTGTCAACTTAACCATCTACTGTCAATTTAACCATCCACTGTAAATTATATATCCAGCTTCTAATTAAAACAACACTTCTCCTTTCATAAATGTAATAAATAGGTGAACATTGCCTGATTTACTTTCACCTCTTCCTCCAAATGCTGCCCCACGTGTGTTGGGAGTGGATGAGAAAGTGAGATAATATAGAATTAGTGTGAGCGGGTGATCGATGGTCGGCATGGACTGGTGGGCTGAAGGGCCTGCTTCCACGCTGTATCTCTAGACTCAATAAATAAAGATTTACACCAAGTGGCTCCTCTCATGAGGAATCCATGCCCATCTCTCTCATCTGTAACACTTTCTCCATCACATAGTATTTTCCCAGGTACTTTTGCAAATTTAGATGATTTAATGGCATTTTTGAGATTCATAAAACTAACTACTATCACTGAGTTAGATGTGGGAAATGTAGACATTGAGGTACCTTATTATCCACGCTATATTCCATTTTGATTAACCAATCATAAATTAAATTTGCGACTTTATCAATCTGCTGCTTTAGCCAGGAAGTGTAACGTCTTTATTTTTATTATGAAGAAGGGTCCCGACCCAAAGCGTTGTCTGTCCATTCCCTCCCCACAGATGCTGCCTGACCCACTGAGTTCCTCCAGTGTTTTGCTCAAGTCTCTAGCAACTGCAGTTTCTTATGTCTCCAAGTCTATATTTTTTGTCTGTTATGAGGGTTTGTAGTGACAGCTTTCTGAAGATCATAATTTTAATCATAGTCACGAAATCATGGTCTCAGGGGATGCAATTTCCTCACCCTCGCTCTAACACATGTTCAAGGATAACATGTCTCTCTTACTATCACGTGCTAATTCCACTTTATCCTCACCAGGTTATCCATTGGGCAGAGCTTCACTTGGATAAGAATATGCCTGAGTTCAAGCCGTGAGTTAAGCAGCAAATAGAAGAACTATACCTTTTCCACAATCTGCAGTCTTGATTGAGGAGGTCGATTTTTATCACTCTGAATTTTAGCAGAGTTTTTCAGTTTAGAACAACAGGATTAGGACGCTTTGTCCTTGAGAACGTGGCATCAATTAATTAGACTTGTACCTCAACTGCATTTGCATACTATTTTCTATACACCTTAACACACTGACCTCACAAAAATCTATCAGTATCAATCCTGAAGGCCCAGTATTAAAAGTCTCTTGAGAGAAAAATATCCCTGATTTCTATTACACTTTCAGTGAAAGTAATGTTCCAAGTTTCACCTCTAAATTGATAGCTGGATTTTGAAACTGTCTCATTGTCTAGATTACCTCACCAAGAGCAATCATTATTCTGGGTCTATCACATTGAACTATTTTGTCATTGTGTGTTGGAAATATTGTCATATAAGATCTATATATATAAATCTTGCCTATTATGCATAGGGGCTAAAATAAATAAGGCCTTTAGATTTTAATAGTTTTTTTATTTTCTAAAGTCGTTTTCACCAAACATGCTTCAGCAATACAGTCATTTGCATTTCCATTCTATTTGTATTCCTTAAAGTATCCCTGGACATATTGCATTTCTTTCTGATGGATTTTATATTGCTTAATGAGATTCGGTATGTCGCCAAATAGTCCCTTGAATTTCTACAGGTGTACGGTAGAGAGCATATTGACTGGTTACATGAAAGGTAGATACAAAATGCTGGAGTAACTCAGCGGGACAGGCAGCACCTCCGGAGAGAAGGAATGGGTGACGTTTCGGGTCGAGACCCTTCTTCAGACTGGTTGCATCGCGGCCTGGTTCAGCAACTCGAATGCCCAGGAATGAAGTTGATTGCAAAGAGTGATGGACACTGCCCGGTCCATCACAGGTATTGACCTCCCCACCATCAAATGTATCTATAGGAGATGCTGCCTCATGAAGGCAGCCAGCATCATCAAGGATCCACACCACCTTGGCCACACTCTCATTTCTGGAAGAAGCTATAGGAGTAAGTAAACCATGACCTATAGGTTCAAGAACAGCTTCTTCCCAATAATCATCAGGCTCTTGAACACCACAAAACACAAATTAAATTGTGTAGTGGTTGTGGAACCGTGGAGTAGCCGAGGCCGGAGCCCTTTTGGGCCAGAGCCCATGGCTGACGGAGCTTGGGTCGGTGGAGCCCGCAGCCTTGGTTAGAACCCGCGGCCTTGGTTAGAGCCCGCAGCCTAGGTTAGAGCCCGCGGCCTTGGTTAGAGCCCGCGGCCTAGGTTAGAGCCCGCGGCCTAGGTTAGAGACCGCGGCTGGCGAAGCCTGTGTCGCCGGAGCCCGCGGCCGAAGTTGGAGCCCGCGCACCGTGAGACGACAGAGTCCGTGGCTGGGGCCTGGATCAGCGCCATGTGGGGCGTCCGAAGAGAACCCGACAGCATTAGTGGAGAGGTCGGTGCGGTGGTCAATGGAGGGGGAAGGAACAAAGGAGGACCCTGCGTTGGGGAGCGCCATGAGGGAGAGGGAAGATCAAAGGGAGACTTGGAGCAGACACTGTGTGTATGTTGTAACTTTGTCAGCGACCTTATGTGGGGACTTTGCAAACCTGGGGTATACAAGCAAAGAAGTTCACTGTGACTTGTCACATGTGACAATAAAGTATTCATTCATTCAAGTGTGGACTGACTTGGTTGCACGAAGGACTTCAGGCTTTTATGCAGTAGTATTGGGGTTGTTAATTTATTGATTTTATTTATTGATTTTTCTGTTTATTAAACTATGTTAGCTATGAGTATTGTGTTTGCAGACATGCTATGCTGCTGTAAGTTTGAATTTAATTAATATGATGAAACATTCTTGGCTCTTTTATTGTGCAGGAAGCCTGCATGGGACATTGCCTCTTTCAGTAGCCCTGGGTGGGAATGATAGACCAATACATGTGAGAATAATCTCCCCTGGAGTGCGTCTTCACGGGAGTGTTAATATCCACACAGACAGCACCTGATGTCAGGATTGAACCTGGGTTTTGGGATCAGCAGAACTAACTCCACTAGTCTGGGACACACGACATAAACTTCTCGTGCGGCTGGGCTTGTATACTCCGGAATTTAGAGGGGATCGTTCCCGATGTTGGTGGAGTCCAGAACCAGGGGCCACATTTTAAGAATAAGGGGTAAGGCATTTAGAACAGAGATGAGGAATCACTTTTTCACACAGAGAGTTGTGAATCTGTGGAATTCTCTGCCTCAGAGTGCGGTGGAGGCGGGTTCTCTGGATACTTTCAAGAGAGAGCTTGATAGGGCTCTTAAAAATAGTGGAGTCAGGGGATATGGGGAGAAGGCAGGAACGGGGTACTGATTGTGGATGATCAGCCATGATCACATTGAATGGCGCTGCTGGCTCGAAGGGTCGAATGGCCTACTCCTGCACCTATTGTCTATTGTCTATTGACATGAAAATTGGCTCCCCTCTCTTCCTGCCTGTGAGTTAAATCTGACCCGCTTAGATTTTCAGATTTCATGAATTTAGCAGTGCATCTTGACAAACATTCAAAGAAATGTTGGAACAAAACCTGTTATGCAGAATTACAGCAGCACAATATTAATTGGATGAGTCGATGCTGCCCAAACTGGGTTCTGAATTGTATCCCAGATCATACAATAAACATCGCCAACAGTAGGAGTCAATTTGTATGTCGAGAGAAATTCTCACAGCTTACAATGCGAGGTAACACTCTGCTTCCAGGAAGAAATGAGTAATTTGGATAACGTAACTGAAATATTACTATGTGCTACTGACTAAAAACTCTCTTCACTTGTGTTAATTAAAACTGTACGCAGGGCTTAAATCCGGTAACATTTAACGATTTTTACACAAATTAATTCCTGCTTCCATACATCTCAGTCCATAACTTGAACATCAAGGTTAGTTTAGTTTGGTTTAGTTTATTGTCACGTGGACTGAGGTGCAGTGAAAAGCTTTTGTTGTGTGCTAACCAGTCAGCGGAAAGACAATGCATGATTGCAATTGAGCCATCCACAGTGTACAGATACATGATAAAGGGAATATTGTCTAGTGCAAATTAAAGTCCAGCAAAGCCCTATTAAAGATAATCCGGGGTCTCCAATAAATTGGATAGTAGGTCAGGACTGCTCTCTAATTGTTGATAGGATGGTTCTATCACTGGAGACACAAGAAATAACAATTAACCTACAAACATGTACGTCTTTAGAGTGTGGGAGGAAAGCAGAGCACCCGGAGAAAACCCACACAAGTCACAGTGAGAAGGTACAAACTCCGTACAGACAGTACACACAGCCAGTCTGAAGAAGGGTCTTGACCTGAAACATCACCCATTCCTTTTCTCCAGAGATGGTGCCTGTCCCGCTGAGTTACTCCGGCATTTTGTGTCGACCCGTTGCCAGGATTGAAATCGAGTCTCTGGCACTGTAAGCAGCAACTCTACCACTGCACCACCGCGCTGCCCTTCTCCAGACGGCTTCAGTAACTCAAATGACCAGGGAGAAAGGAAGCTGCAGAAAGCGGTGGACATTTCCCAGCCCATCTCCGGTACTGACCTCCCTCAGCTCCTCCCTCACTTCCATCCAGGAACTTCAGCTGTCCTTCCAGGTGAGGCAGATGTTTACATGCACTTTCTCTAACCTCATCCACTCATCCGGGGTTCCTGATGAGGTCTCCTTTTGTATACTTGGCGACTACCTCACCGAACACTGGCGCTCAGTCCACCTAGGCCTACTGGAACTGCGGGTTGCAAACCATTTTAACCCCCCTTTCCATTCCCAAACTGACCTTTCTGTCCTGGGCCTCCTCCATTGATAGAATGGCACCACACACAAATTGCAAGAACCGCACCTTATATTCTGCTTGGGTAGCACACAACCCAATGGTATGAACATTGGATTCTCCAATTTTAGGTAACTAAACTAAACTCCCCCCTTCTCCCTCCCTCCCCCCCCCCCCCCCCCCCCCCCCCCCCACCTCACTTGGAATCTTACCCACTTATCCCCTTCCTTTTTACCTACATTCCTTCCTCTGGCTTCACAGTTCATCTATTCTTATCTCACACTTTTTGCCTATTTATCTCTGGCCTTTGTCCAACCTTACCCCCCTCTCCCATATCCACCTACCACTTGCCAAGCTTTGTCCAGTGTCTTCTCTTTTTCCAGCTTGCTTCCCCCACCCCCCACAATTAGTCTGAAGAAGGGTCCCGACCAGAAACATCATGGACCTATGTTCTGCTGCAGTCTTTGTTTTTGGATGCACTATGTACTTTGGTTTTGCATTGTTATGGTCTGGTTACAAAGTGCTCTTCATCACCCCCTCCTTGTCCTCCTGTCCCTACTTTCTCTTCTCCTCCTCTATTTTTGTCAAGGGTTTGGTCTGGCTGTAAAAAGTGACAAGACAAGGGGCACTAATAAGCTGCATGAATGTGTCCCTTAATCCCTTCCTGTCCATATTTCTGTCCAAATGTCATAAGGTCATAAGGAATAGGAGTAGAATTAGGTCATTCAGTCCATCAGTCATTCAATCATGGCTGATCTATCTCTCCTAACCCCATTCTCCTGCCTTCTCTCCATATCTTTTGACACCATACTAATCAAGAATCTATTCTTAAAAAATGTCTACTGACTTGGCCTCTACAGCCTTCTGTAGCAAAGAATTCCACAGATTCACCACCCTCTGACTAAAGAAATTCCTCCTCATCTCCTTCCTAAAGGAACATCCTTTAATTCTGAGGCTATGACCTTTAGTTCTAGACTCTCCCACTAATGGAAACATCCTCTCCACATCCACTCTGTTTATGAAAAGTTGTAATTGTATCTTCTTCTATAGCTTCCTCTGGTGGCTCGTTTCAGATATGGGCTACCCTCTGGGTGCAAAGGTTGCCTCTGAGGTCCCACTTAAATCTCTCCCCTCTCACCTTAAGCCTTTGCCCTCTAGTCTCAGTATTGTCTATCATGGGGAAAAATACTATGAGCATTCACTTTATCCGTGCCCCTCATGATTTTGTATACCTCAATAACCAGCTGCAGGAAAATCAGCAGGGAGCAATGGCAATGTGCACTTTTTTCTCCTTATATGGTGCTGTTTCGAAAAATCTTCAGACTTGTGCCCAGGTCACAATCTACTGGCCCGAGTTGAACTGGCACGGGCACAGTGTACAATGATGTCTTGCACTCCAAACACGGAGTAATGTATTACTAGGCAGGCAAACATGTGCTTTATTTGCAAATCAAAAGGGCACAATAACAAGGGGGAAATCGGAAGCTGAGCTTTTACACACCGCTTGATACTGAAAGAAGTGATTGCAGTTTTCAACAGCAAAATGGAAAAGAAGCAATTAGCAATAGAGAAAGGATCCACCCAAAGGGAGTTTTTGACAATAGGAAAAACCTTCTAAACATTTCCAAACGTGCTAGTTATCAAAGTACTTTCAAAGTGCGGCTACTGCTGTAACATAAGAGACACAGCAGCCTAATTCCACAACGCATGTCACAATGAATGCAGGAATTAAATCAACATCTCCCTGAACACAAATTAAAATATAGATCTGACATTTGCCTCCGTGTTACAGTGAAGCGTTCCATGTTAAAGCTGGTGAGACCATGAAGTAGGTGCGGGTGATTTTGACATTTAAATCACTTGACAGGTTAGTAACGTGACTTCCACATTATGAGCTGTGCACTTAAGAGTTTTAGATGCAGCGTAGAACAGCTGAGCTCTCTCCTTCACTATCATTTCCATGACAACAAACATCAGTAATAATCAAAAGGGTTTTTCTTTATGGTCTAAACCCACTCGAGATGGATTCTATTTTTATTGCTAATTATTTCTTTTTTGCTTTTCTGTTGAAAACCACAATCATTACCGCTACTCTTTCAGTTCCAGTCGGTGGCTGTGCATGGAAGTAACCTTCTGATTCCCCCCTTATTATTGTTTGGCAAACAAAGAGCATATTTGGCTGTCACACAACTGCAGTGAAAAAGTGCAAAAACATTTCAATATAGCCGCTGAAATGAAAGAAGTATTATTATTTCAGTGGAGGCACCATTTTGTTAGTTGAGGTGCATCTTTTACTGAATTTTGGGCTACTCATTATCATACCACGATAAAATGCACACATGTGGATATGTGGGAAGGAACTACCGATGCTGGTTTAAACCAAAGAGTGACACAAAAAGCTGGAGTGACTCAGTGGGTCAGACAGCATCTCTGGAGAAAAGGAATAGGTAACATTTCGGTTCTGATGAAGGAAGAAGGGTCCTGACCCAAAAAGGCTCCTATTACTTTTCTCCAGAGATACTGTCTGACCCACTGAGTTACTCCAGCTTTTTGAGTCTATATTGAGACTTGAGTAGAGACATACCAGCAGATTTTCCTTGCTATTTCTCCCATTAATCCAGTCAATTGGTCCCATTAACTTTTAGACAATAGACAATAGGTGCAGGAGTAGGCCTTTCGGCCCTTCGAGCCAGCACCGCCATTCAATGTGATCACGGGTGATCATCCCCAATCAGTACCCTGTTCCTACCTTCTCCCCATATCCCCTGACTCTGCTATCTTTAAGAGCCCTATCTAGATCTCTCTTGAAAATATCCAGAGAACCGGCCTCCACCACCCTCTGAGGCAAAGAATTCCACAGATTCACAACTCTCTGTGTGACGAAGTGTTTCCTCGTCTCCGTTCTATATGGCTTCCACCCCTTATTCTTAAACTGTGGCCCATGGTTTTGGACTCCCCCAACATTGGGAACATGTTTCCTGCCTCTAGCATGTTGAAACCCTTAGTAATCTTTTATTTAACTTTTTCACCTGTTGCAAAATGCAGGTCCCACCACCGATTTTCCGGCACCCTTTGTTCCAGAGTCTTTCTGGATTATCCGTTTTGCTGGACCAACAGAGGTCACGGCCTCCGAGAGGAGTCTGCCTAGGCCACTGAGGGACTGGGACACCAGCGTGAAAATGTGACCTCGGAAGTCTGCTATTGGAACGGATCTGCCATCTCGGGCCGGGCTGGAGTTCCAGACGCCCGGCTGCAGGGGACAAATTTGAGTCGCCAATCGGCATGGAAGTCCCGATGACGATGGGATTGGTTGCCTTAGCAGACCTAGGCACCATATATTCGGGGGGATTTCCAGGGGGGATTTCAGGTGCGCTCTCGTAATTTTGTCCGGATTATGGAGGTGCTGGACCACCAGTTGCCGGAAAATTGGTGGTGAACCTGTAATAGATTTTCCAATGAACCTGGTGAGTTTAAAATGAGAAAGAAATGTACAAGCACTCTGGGCCCTGGCTCCAGCCATAACATTTGTTCTCCTTCTTATTCTGGACTTTACCTCTAGCCCTCCCTGCACATCTGCTCACAACACTGGCCCATCTCTTTGATGATACCTCAGACTGACTCGCTTAACGAACTAATGAGTGAGCCAAACACTGGAGCAGCAGAATTTCCCAGCAGTCGGACGCTGGCTTATCTGATTTGTATTCCATAACCACAACTATCTGGAGACATGAACGAAACACAAAGTGCTGGAGGATCTCGGTGGGTCAGGCAGTATTTGGGAGTGGGGGGGGGGGGGAGGTGGTGGAGGAGAGTGTGAGGGTGGTTTATGCCTCTGTCCCACTTAGGAAACCTGAACTGTAACCTCTGGAGACTTTGTGCCCCACCCAAGGTTTCCGTGCGGTTCCCGGAGGTTTTTGTCAGTCTCCCTACCTGTTTCCACTACCTGCAACCTCCGGCAACCACCTGCAACCTCTGGGAACCGAACAAAACTTTGGGTGGGGCGCAAAGTCTCCAGAGGTTTCGGTTCAGGTTTCCTAAGTGGGACAGGGCCATTAGATGCTGCCCGATCTGCTGAGTTCCTCCAGCACATTGTGTTTTGCTCAAGATTCCTGCATCTGCAGTCTATTGAGTCTCCATACCTTGAGATTAAATGTTTCCCTTCTCACCGTAAACAAGTGCCTCCCTAGTTCTTGATTCCCCTCCCATGGGAGATAGACTCAATGGGATGCGTCCATCCTATCTATCCCCCCCCCATGATCTTATATACTTCTGTGCAATCACCTCTCAGCCTCCTGCATTCCAAATAGTAACGTCCTAGCCTGCCCGACCTCACCCTGTAGCTCAGGCCCTCACATCCTGGCAACATCCTTGTCAATCATCTCGATCCAGTTGCCCGAAAGCAGGTGATGAAGGGCTGAACAAAATGCTACAGGTGCGGCCTCACTGACGATTGTTCCCTAAGTTGTGCGTTCTCTTCAACCTGTGGCAACCTTCTCTGCTTCTCCTCTGCCTACCATGTTTTTATTTACTTTTACCTTATAAATATTCAAAGGCTTTGCTTCTACTGCTTCTTGAGGAAGAGTGTTCCAAAGAATAAATTATTATCTGAGTGAAAACATTTTGTCTAATCTGCCTTATAATGAAAGACACTTTATTTTTAAACATTGATCCCTTGTTCTAGATGCTTGTTCAAGAGAAAATATCCTCTCCACATTCACCCTGTCAATATCTCTCCAAATTCCTCCATGTTTCATTCACATTGCTTCTTGCTCTTCTAAGTTCCAGTGGATCCGAGCCTAACTTATCCAACCTGTCATCGTAGGATTATAGCCCTTTCATTCCAGGTAAATCTTCCCTAAACCGTTTCCAAGCATCAACATCTTTCTTTAAATCGGTAGGCTAAAGCTATCCACAGTGCTCCAGATGTGATCTCATCAACATCCTAGCTCACTGAACCATAATCTCCCTGGCCTTGCAATCAATTATCCATATGGTAGAAAATAATGTCAGTTTCCCGAACCGTTCAAGGCCCCTTGCTGGGATTACAACCCACCTCTACAACTGGATGGTCCAGGGAAAGAAGGGATTCATTTTGTGCTTTCCCTGATCAGGGGCGGCACAGAGCACCCCTTTGCCAGGGGCATCTTAAGCAAATACTTAATGAAGTCTGAAGAGCTCAGGACCTCAGCTTGTAGATTCATTGCTCCACCAATTTGAGGTTAAAGTCGACGGTCTCTCTGTTAAACTCTTGACCTGATGAAGATTCACGAGCTCTCTATCCCCAGCCTCTCGACTGATGACAGACAAGGCTGTTCGGAAGTAAGTGGAGCCACAAGCAAATATATTATTACTAATTGCTGATTTCTGCAACGTCTCTGCACATTTGCATTCGAGTTTTAAAACGATGGCATCATTCTCTCTCTGAAAGGCGCACACAGTAACTGCATTAAAAAAAGAAATAGAATAAAGATGTTACACTTGAGGGAACTTTGTGATCATAAGCTGCAATGGTGGTAACATTAGATTGTTTGCTACTCATTGCAATCAGCATTTGAGCACCACAGATCAAATATGGGCCTATTTCAGGAAGGCGAAACCCCTCTCTGCGACTCTCCAACAAATCTTCACAGATACCAGCTTTAAAAGGGTACTTGCATCTGCAGTTAGTGTGACATTTCTATTTCCCACAACAGCTCTCATCATGACCTCAATTTAGCGACTGTCAATTTAGTGTGAAATGATATGCAGTTTTATAATGTGAACTTCCACCCACCCACTGCTTTCAGATTTCCCAAACTCATTTGGCTCGGGCTCGTAACAGCCCACGGGGACGAGAGGAGATTTTCGCAGCATTAATTCGGTTAGGATATGAATACAGGCCCCGAGGTGACAAGACAATGTTTTAATGTGCAGCCTCCCTCAGCCTCCAGAGAGAGATTTGTTGTGGTCTTCAATCATGGTCGGAGTGACTGCCTGTTGTACCCCTGATCATAAATTGTTGCTTTTCCCAACAACCGTTCTGAAGGTTTATCCAGAGACTGAAATGTCCCCACATTGTAACAAAAGCAGAAGTGACTGATTATTTTGAGTGCAAATTGGCTTAGTGTAGTTTAGTCCAGTTCAGTTGAGAGATACACTATGGGAACAGGCCCTTCGGTTCATCGAGTCCATGTTGACTATCAATCACCCATTCACACTAGTTCTATGTTATGCCACTTTCTCATCCACTCCCTAAACACTGGGATCAATTTTTACAGGGGCCAATTAACTAACACGTCTGTGGGATGAGGGAGGAAACCGGAGCACCTGGAGAAAACCCTTGTGATCAAAGGTTCAAAGGTTCAAAGGTTGTATTTATTGTCACATACACCTAGGTGTAGTGAAATTCTTTTTGCCAATGCAGCACATAAAAAAGAATACAAACATAGCAATAATAAATAGCTTCAACATAAAAACATAAAAACATCCCCCCACAATGGTTCCCATTATGGGGGAAGGCACAAAGTCCAGTCCCATCCCCAATGTTCACCTATAGTCGGGCCTATTGAGGCCTCCACAGTTGCCTTCACGGAGGCCCGATGTTCCAGGCCGTCCTCGCCGGGTGATGGTGTTCCGGCGTCGGGAGAGTCCTCTCAGCGGCTTGGGAACCCTGGAACGGCCGCCTCCCTACTCGAGACCGTGGCTTCCGGAGCCGACAAGGCCGCGCCGAATGGAGCACAACTGGCGATCTCGTCGAGAGATCCCAGGCTCCCGATGTAAAGTTTCAGCGCCGCCGCCCGCAGCTCCGCGATGTTTTTAAAGCCGGTCCCAGCTCACCGGAGTTCCAGCGCGGCGACTCAGGCAAGGCACCGCCCGCCCCGCAATGGCGCTGCAGCGCTGCACCGCCGTCCTCAGACCCGCAGCTCTGCCGCCGCCGATGCCGGTGCCGCCGCCGCCGCCGATGCCGAGGCTCAGGGCGGTCCCCTCGCTCCTCGGACCCGCAGCTCCGCAGTCCGCACGCCGAGGAGCCGCCGGATGCCCTCGGGCAATCCCATCAGGAAACGTCCGCTCCAGTCCCGCTGGTAGGCCCTCGAGTCACGGTTCGAAAGTGCAGAGCCCTGAGAAAAGCTGCATCTCCGACCAGGTAGGGACCCTGAAAATTAGTTCCCTTCCTTCCCCCCCCCTCCCCCACACATAAAAAAGCTAGAACTCCTCAAAAACAAAAACACTAAACTAACTAAAAATAAGAAAAAAGATGAAAAAACAGACAACTGCAGGCTAGGCAGCCATACCCCCTACAGGTCGGCGCCCCATCACAGAGAGAACATGCAAACTCCACACAGACAGCACCTGAGGTCAGGATTGAACCCGGGCTTCTGGAACTGTGAGGCAGTGATTCTACCAGCTGCGCCACTGTGCTGCCTTTCTTTTGTATTAATTACGTTGAGGATAAAATAACAAAGAACAGGGCTTGTTTGGATATAAAATGTCACCACCGTAATCTCTTTAATCAGAGAACAGGCAGATATTGATCTAGGTTGGAAGGAACAGCAGATGCTGGTTTAAACCGAAGATAGACACATGAAGCTGGAATAACTCAGCGGGACAGGCAGCATCTCTGGAGAAATAGACGGAAAAATCTGGAGCAACTCAGCGGGACATGCAGCATCTCTGGAGATAGATCGAGCATAGCTCACATAGGATGTACAGAGTTATGTGAGGGTTCTGCTCTGTAAGCTGACCTCTTTTATTCAGAGATATTGGTTTTCTACAGTAACCCGTATGGTATTCCTCTGCACTTGCTATAATCTATTACTTCAGTGAATAATCACCCTAACATTACCCGCAATTAAACAAATAAAATACATACAATATCAATTCATGAATGAATACTATTGTTATTACTAGCTTGTGAAAGCCTTAAAAGATATGGAAGAAATTGAATAAAGTTGGATTTCTGTAGGTCAGGTTATTCATAACTCGGGAAGTCCCCACATTGAAGAGATCTACAGGAGGCACTGCTTCAAAAAGCAGCCATTCTCATCAAAGGCCCACACCACCTTAGCCACGCTCTCAACTCACTGTTACCACCAGGTGGAAGAGGGCTCTGCCCGAGCCGGCTTGCTGCCTCTTTTCCGGGGGTTACGTCCTCGCCCGGGTTGTTTTAGAGAGGGACGACGCGCTGTCCACAGGCGCCCTGGGGGATTTCTGGGACCGCTGGGCACCGCGGGGGGTGGAATGTATCCTCAATAAGGATGGCGATATAGTTGTACAATAGTTTATTCAAGAATATTTGATTTAATTTGTATTATGGTGATGGGTTTGTTTCTATTGTTATGTGGCCGACTAAGAAAAGGGGAGATGCAGCGAGACCTGGGTGTCATGGTACACCAGTCATTGAAAGTGGGCATGCAGGTGCAGCAGGCAGTGAGGAAAGCGAATGGTATGTTAGCTTTCATAGCAAAAGGATTTGAGTATAGGAGCAGGGAGGTTCTACTGCAGTTGTACAGGGTCTTGGTGAGACCACACCTGGAGTATTGCGTACAGTTTTGGTCTCCAAATCTGAGGAAGGACATTATTGCCATAGAGGGAGTGCAGAGAAGGTTCACCAGACTGATTCCTGGGATGTCAGGACTGTCTTATGAAGAAAGACTGGATAGACTTGGTTTATACTCTCTAGAATTTAGGAGATTGAGAGGGGATCTTATAGAAACTTACAAAATTCTTAAGGGGTTGGACAGGCTAGATGCAGGAAGATTGCTCCCGATGTTGGGGAAGTCCAGGACAAGGGGTCACAGCTTAAGGATAAGGGGGACATCCTTTAAAACCGAGATGAGAAGAACTTTTTTCACACAGAGAGTGGTGAATCTCTGGAACTCCCTGCCACAGAGGGTAGTCGAGGCCAGTTCATTGGCTATATTTAAGAGAGAGTTAGATGTGGCCCTTGTGGCTAAGGGGGTCAGAGGGTATGGAGAGAAGGCAGGTACAGGATACTGAGTTGGATGATCAGCCATGATCATATTGAATGGCGGTGCAGGCTCGAAGGGCCGAATGGCCTACTCCTGCACCTAATTTCTATGTTTCTATGTTTCCCTCCCTCCTATTTTTCCTTGTGACCACAGGACTTGCAACCTGATGCTCACGTATTAACTGTTTACTCTCCATGGGGTACTATCTTCACTCTACCAGTTTAAACCAGCATCTGCAGTGTCTTCCTACACATTGAATACGATGAACTGGGTTAGTGGCAATAATGGAAAATGCAAAGATTTTATAATTAAAGTGGATGTTAATGATCAATATGTCAATGTGAACCTTGATGCCTGTCGATTGTGTGATAATGAGGAGAAATATGAACAGCAGAGATTTTAGCAAAGTGCTATTATTAAAAACAACACTGAATATGAAGACATGTGAGATATTGAAAGCCTTCGGTCAGATGTAAGGTGTAATTTTTCATAATGGTGAGAGAGCAGCTGTCAATCATATATCTGACCAGACAGAGCAAAATTATATTGAAATGTTAGTTCAAAGGCTTGAGAATGGATTGAAAGAATGTATTCACTATAACTGCATCTACTGAAAATACCTGAATGTTCCATAATTCCTACTGCTGCACTAAGGGGCAAGAAGTTCACACCTACAATATTCCAACAGCCAACTCATTTTAGAGCATAGAACATAGAACAGGAAGGAACTGCAGATGCTGTTTTACACCAAAGATAGACACAAAATGCTGGAATAACTGCGGGTTAGGCAGCATCTCTGGAAGAAAGGAATAGGTCTCGGTCCGAAATGTCACCTGATCCTTTTCTCCAGAGATGCTGCCTGACCCGCTGAGTTACACCAGCATTTTGTGTCCATAGAATAGTACGGCACAGGGGGGAACATGCCCTTCGGCCCACACTGTCTGCGCTGAATATGATGCAAAGTTAAAATAATCTGCTTGTGCGTGATGCATATTCCACTCTTCAATACATATCCATGTGACTTTCTAAAAGCCTCTTAAACACTACCATCCCATCTGCCACCTTCACCATTCCTCGCAGCGCGTTCCAAGCACCCATTCATCTCTGCATTAAAAAAATAGCCTCACACATCTCCTTTAAACGTTGCCTCTCTCACCTTAAAGCTATGCCCTCTAGTCTTTGACATTTCCACCCGAGAAAAATGTTTCTGTTTCCATTTATTGCAGGCCTGGAGCAGCACGGAATATGCAGAAAGCTCTGTGCTTTGGAGGAGAAAGTGGGGAGTGAAGGAGGGATGGAGGTGTAAGTGTTGAGAGAAGGGATGGTGGCATCTATGTATATTTGAACAAGGTGCTTCATCACAAGTTTGTCACCAAGTTGGAACAAAAGGTGCAGGAATAGCACAAATAGAAAATCAGCTAGGTAATGGGAAACAGTGTACGGGTAGAAGTTTGTTTGTAGACAGGAGGGAAGTGTACAATGAAATTGTCGGGTTCAGAGCTAAGACTAATGCTTAATACATATTTATAATTTGGACGATGGTGTGTGTGGCACAATTAGCAAATTTGCAGTTGACACAAAATGTGAAGGTCTTGAAAACTGAGAGGAGGATAATAATAAACTCTGAGGATATAGTGAGAAATACGCAAGCGGGCGACTGATGAAATTTAATGCTAGTGATTGAAGTGCTGCTTTTGGCATGAAGAAAGAAAAATGGCAATAGAAACCAGAGGGCACAATTCTAAACTGAGAGGTCAGGTTGGATCAGTGCAGTTTGCTCAGTGGTGGGAAAGGTTGTGAAAGTTCTTTAAAAATAGAGGAAATAGCTACAAGAAGAAGGATGTCATGATGAACTTCAATAAAAGGTTGGCTCAACATTGATTGGAATATTATTTAAAAAAACACCAAGTGCAGGAGTAACCCAGGCGATCAGGCAGCATCTCAGGAGGATATGAATGAATAGGTAATGTTTCAAATCGGGATTTTTCTTCAGACTGCTTGTATAAGGGATCAGAAAGCTGGACGAAAGGTGGGGGCAGGAGAAAGCCTTTTAAGGTGGAAACAGATGAGGGGGGTGGATTTGATTGGCAGATGGGTGGACAAAGGTCAAAGATAAAAAGGAGACAAAATGGTGTAAGATGGGAGAAGAGAAGTGAAATGTAAGACCAGAAGAAGGAATATAGGGAGAGAGGGATGTTACCTAAAATTGAAGAATTCAATATTCATATTGTTTGTACAGACGCAGAGTATGAAACACAAGGTGGAATATTGTGTTCATTATGAAAACAGGAAAGAAATATCAGTTCTAGAAGGAGTGGGCAATGACTCACTTGAGTATTTCTAAGGATGAGGGAGTTATGTGGATATGTAGAAATAAGGAACTGCAGACGGTGGTTAATACACAAAAGAAGTGCTGGAGTAACTCAACAGCATCTGACTATTGATGACACCTGACCTGCTGGGTCACTCCAGCACTTTGGTGTCCTTTCGAATTATGTGGATATCTTAGATAAGCAGTGGTTGTTCACTTCAGAACAATACCCTCCGCCCCCCATCTCCCTCCTATGAAGGGATCGGATAAAGGTATGTAGAATCATAGATAGACACAAAATGTTGGAGTAACTCAACAGGTCAGGCAGCAGCTCTGAAGAAAATGGATAGTTGGCGTTCTGTGGTTGGGATCTTTCTTCAGACTGATTGTAGTTGGGGGCGGGAGGGGAGGGAATGCTGCCTGAACGGCTATTACTCCTGCATTTTGTGTGTATCTTAGGTCTAAACCAGCATCTGCAATTCCTTATTATTACATAGTATTTAAAATCATGTAGGTGGAGAGGGCTGCAGAGGGTTCAATAGCTAAATCACATAGGATACAATTACTGGCAAAACAAACAAAACAATGCGGGAAAGGCCCAGAATTCAGATGACAGGCTCCGAGAAATCATGCCAAAGTGGAAGTGGAATAAAAGGCCATTCTAGTTTGCCCACACAGACCGTTTTGAGAAAGAGGTGCATAGGTTGATGGTGTTGCTAGATAGCCACTCAAAATGGATTGAGGCAAGCTGTGTAGGGTCATGCATCATAATTAAATGAAATTTAGAAGAACCAGGATCCATTTTCATGTTGCAGGCTTTCCCGAGGCAATTGTATCAGTTCAAATTCCACGACTTCAAGCATTTCTATTTGAACAGTTCTGTGAACTGAAATGGGATGAAACGTGGCTTCACATCCTCTTATTGTCCAGCCTCAAATGGCGAAGCTGAGAGATTTATGTGTATTCTGAAAGAGGCACCAAAGGAGCAAGCAAGCTGGAGATCCGGTTTCATTGTGAAACACTGACTTACAGGTCATGATTAATCTTGTCATGTACTTCATGACATGGTATAGAACACAGGATATAGAGCATGGAAGTACATCATAGAAACGTTCAGCACGGGGACAAGCCTTTCAGCCCACAATGTCCGTGCTGAGCATGATGTCAAGATACACTAATCTCCACAGTCTGCACACAATCCATATCCTTCCATTCCCCACATGTACCTGTGTACATCATCATCATCATCATCATCACCATCGTTGAAAACATCAACGGGCATGATGCTACTTACGACAGTGATCGCAACTTCTACTGAAGTGTGGATGGCCGCTGGCTCGCTAGGAGCTCATCCGCCCTTTGACAGGTCTTGTTTTTAGTCTTGCTGGGGGTCCACAGCCCCCTCCTCACCTGGCAAACCAGGTAGGGGAGACGGTTTAGTCGCCGACTATCCGACCATGGAGCAGGTAGAATGGGATTACATGATGACGTCCTCCAACGTGACCCCACCACTCGCCACATCTTCCCATCTCCCTCAATGTCTGCCTTCCGCAAAGACCGCTCCCTCCGCAACTCCCCTGTCAATTCTTCCCTTCCCTTCCCTCCCGTACCACCCCCTCCCCGGGCACTTTCCGTTGCAACCGCAAGAAATGCAACACCTGTCCCTTTACCTCCCCCCTCAACTCCATTCAAGGACCCAAGCAGTCGTTCCAGGTGCGACAGAGGTTCACCTGTATCTCCTCCAACCTCATCTACTGCATCCGCTGCTCTAGATGTCAGCTGATCTACATCGGTGAGACTAAGCGGAGGTTGGGCGATCGTTTCGCCGAACACCTCCGCTCGGTCCGCAAGAACCTACCTGACCTCCCAGTGGCTCAGCACTTCAACTCCCCCTCCCATTCCCAATCCGACCTCTCTGTCCTGGGTCTCCTCCATTGCCACAGTGAGCAACACTGGAAATTGGAGGAACAGCACCTCATATTCCGCTTGGGGAGCCTGCATCCGGCGGGCATGAACATTGAATTCTCCCAATTTTGTTAGCCCTTGCTGTCTCCTCCCCTTCCTTAGCCCTCAAGCTGTCTCCTCCCATCCCCCTGCCCTCGGGCTCCTCCTCCTCCTTTTTTCCTTCCTTCTCCCCGCCACCCCCTATCAGTCTGAAGAAGGGTTTCGGCCCGAAACGTTACCTATTTCCTTCGCTCCATAGATGCTGCTGCACCTGCTGAGTTTCTCCAGCATTTTTGTGTACCATCTTCTTTAACTGTTGCCCCGCTCACCTTAAAGCGATGGCCTCCAGACTTTGACATTTCTGCGTTTAAAGTTCTGACTGTCTCCCCCATCTATGTCAGCTTACACTCAAGCACTCTCTGCATTAGTATGTTGTGCCATGCCGTATGGCCTCAATCTAAATCACAGGTAGTCCATGAAAGGGATGAAATCCTGATGACTCGGCATGCTTCTGTGTCTGATTCAGCTGAATCTGGAGGGGAAAGTAGAAGAAAGTCAGCTGAAACAATTGTTTCGTAAACATTATTTCTTGAAATCTGAGAATTCAATAGTCATCTTGTTAGGTTGTAAGCTACTCGAGTGGAGTATGAGGTGTTGGTTTTTTTTTTATTTTTTTTTATTTTTTTAATTTATTTTTATTAGATGTACAGTAAATTACAGTAATACACATCACATATATCTTATTACATTTGTTGTACCACTTCATTTTTCGAGCTTTAAAAAAGGTAGAAATAAAAGAAGTAAGGAAAGTGAGCAAGAGTCGTGAAGGTGCAGGAAAGTGGGAAAAGAAAGCCCCTTAGAGAAGAAGTTAGAGAAGGAAGTAAAGAAAGGAAATAGACCCTAGAAAGAAAAGAAAAAAAAGGAGAAACAATCGCTCTATTATAACACAAAACTCCGCAAAAAAGGATATACCAGGTGTTGTTTTTTTCAGTCAAGCAAATTGTTGGTCATTCAGTTTGGCCATCCAGCATGGAGGAAGAATTCTTTCTTGGGAACCCTGTTTGTACATATTCTGCATTCCCTTGAAATAATACAACATTTTTGCAGGAAAACTGTTACACAGGCCCTCAGCCTTTGGCTTTGAGTAGTAATGAAACTGTAGACTTGCCTAATTTGTGCCTGTCCCACGCAATGGATTAGGTTGGATCCTGTTTCACAAAAGATAGCGTTATAGTGACCTTCTGAGCCATGGGAAGAGTCACAGAAACACTCAAAATTACCTGTAAATCATCCTGCACCAGAGGCCACAGCTTTGTCACGGGTTTGGCTGTCAAGTGCAGAGAGTGGGATGAGTCTGACATTGCATATCCAGGTTAGGATGGCATAATGTCTGGAAGCAAAACACATGAGTATTGATGGGAAGAGTAGTCAATTTGGACTATCAGTAAAATATATTTTCATCAAGTTCATGCCAACATGGGAGGAATACAAATGGCAAATTATCATGCAGCATTAATTAAGACAGATTGCAGAAACGTCTTGCTTGCAAGCTCAACCCTTTCGCAAAAATGAATGCATGCACAGGCCAAGAAATCAATTCAAGATGTTAATTCTCCGCTGCACATTAAGGATGAAATTTAGCAGAAGGTTGCGTGAAATTATATACGGGAGCCTAAGATTAATTATCTTTTCATTTACATTGAGTCCTCTCCCCTGCCCCCTCTGGCACCTCTGCAAAATCCTGCATGGCACAAGCCCATGCACTGTACTTTCCTTCCAAATTCATGAGCTGTGCAAGGCTCTAATGAGGTTCTGTGATGCCAATAAAACCTTGCCGTATCTGGGATCACACGTAAACAAATGCTCCAGATGGGACATGTGCCTAGCCCAATTTTTTTCACAACATCAAACAGAAAATAGAAAGTGCCTGCAGTTAAAAAAATCAGCTAACCTTTCACCCAAAAAAATATTTGGCACCATATCCTCAAAGAACCTAACATGAATTATTTATTTAGATTTTAAATTCCATCTGTATGTCCCTTTCCAGTCTATATCACTTAATAGGTCTCAATCCAAAACATCACCTGCCCATGTTCTCCAGAGATGCTGACTGACCTCCTGAGTTACTCCAGCACCTTGTGTCATTTTGTCACCTAATACTTCGTTTTGTAACACATGTACTGGTGAGGCTGCATTTGGAGCATTGTGTTTAGTTTTGGTCATCCCACTAAGGAAAGTTGCCATTAAGCTGTAAGGAGTGCAGCGATGATTTACGAGGACGTTGCTATGACTTGATAGCCTGAGATGTAGGGAGAGGTTGGGCAGGTTAGGATTTGGGGGAGAACTCTCAACTTTGAGGGACTATAGACTCTTCAGATCCAGTGTGAGTCGTTGACAGGTTTGAGATCTGAGCCATATCTACTACGCTCCGTCATTAGTTGATACCTTCACCTCATTTCATACATATGGAATTTTTTTTATTGGGCTCCAACTTCTGACATCATTCAATCTGCTCAATGACCAATCATAGGTGGCACTAGTGACCAGAAGGGAGCTGGATGGACAAGGTCACAGGTCCATGTGAGGACAAGGAAGGCTTTTTGATTGTCGGCACTTTAAGCTTCACAACGTCAGGGAAACTGTGTGAGGACAGCCTGGTTCTTTATACAAAACAAGCATTGTGCTCCATCATATCAGTGAGGAGAACATCACACCAGTGACGAGGACTCCAAATGCTGCCTAACCAAAGTCCTATAAAGCTGCACATCATGTGAAGTCCCTTCAGGCTTCTGCAGTACATTTAAGAGATGGTCCAGAAGGAACTTGCTGGGGCTGTGTTATCTCCCAGGTCTTATGTTTCTGAGTATAATGAGAATGTTGCATTTCCTCTCCTCCCTATGCTCATCTCCCATCCTTGAGTCCTTAATTTCTCTTTTATCCCCCCTCTTTCCTCTCCCTTCTGTCCCGTTCCACACATATCCCTTCCTCCAGCTTAACATTTAATTCCTCTTCTTCTCTTCTTATCCAACACCGTTTTGTCTCCTTTTCACCTCTAACCTTTGTCACTTACTCCACCCATTTGCCAGTCAAACCCCAGTCGCCTGTATCCACCTATCACTTGCAAGGTTTTGTCTTGCCCCCACCTCTCTTTTCCAGATTTCTCCCTCCTATTCTATCAAAGTGAAGAAGGGTCCCGACTTGTAACGTCACCTATCCATTCCCTCCACAGATGCTGCCTGATCTGCTGAGTTACTGCAGCATTTATTTTTTTTGCTCAAGACTCCAGCATCTGCAGTTCCTTGCATCGTCATTTTGGGTTTTCTTACGTTGGGTCCAAGCATTCCATTGATTTATTTAATCTAATTACCTCCTCTGACCTCTGAAGATCTCTCATTTTGCAGCAGCCATCCATAGCCATTGCTCACATTAAGTTAGAAAACAATTAGATACAGTATTGAAACAATTGCTTTTCAACTGAACATGCAACATCACCAGACTTTTTTTCTTGTGTATGGCGTGCACAGCCTAAAGTTGGAGGACAACTTGTTCTATTTGATCTTATTTGATTGTACACACCAGGTTGATTGCATTCGTCGAAACAGGGCGGACCACGTGAAGGTTGCAATCTCCCACCCCAACACCAGACTGAAATTAAAAGAACCAAACCAGTTGTTTGAAATTAAGAACAGTCACAAAATCACAGAGTTGTATGGCACAGAAACAGGCCCTTCAGCACACCATGCCCATGCCACCCTTTCTGTCATCTATACTAATCCCATTTGTCTACTTTAGCACCATATCCTTTGCTGTTTTATCTATTTCAGTGTCTGTCTAAATGCGTCCTAATTGTAACAATTGTATCTGATTCTCTATGGAAGTACATACTCGATACCAACTGCTCTCTGTATAAAAACTTACTGCTAAGATCCCTTTTAAATCTACCTATTGCCTTTAGTTGTGGATACCGCTATAATGGGGAAAAGGTTCTGACCTTATCCTATCCATCCATGCCTCTCACAGCCTTATATACTTCTGCCAGTTCAGCCCTCAGCCTGCTGTGTGGCAGGCAAAACAAGCCAAGCCTACCCAATCTCCCTGTCTCCTGTTGGCTAAGCTTCAGTAGTCCTGTTGAACTGCCTCCAGGGGCTCTGAGGAGGCATTTCTTTAGGCGAGGGAGGTGAATCTGTGGAATTCATTACACAGACTGCGATAGAGGTAAAGTCACTGAGTATTTTTAAAGCGGAGATTGATAGGTTCTTGTTTAATAAGGGTGTCAAAGGTTAAGGGGAGAAGGCAGTAGAATGGGGTTGCGGGAGAAAAGTAGATCAGCCACGATCAAATGGAGAAGCAGTCTCGATGGGCCAAATGGCCAAAGCCTGCTTCTATGTCTTATGGACTTATTGTCTTATGGTCTAATTTCTCCCTTTAACTAATATCATCCACGACGTCGGACTTCCATCATCCCGGCAAGCGGGCCCAAACATCGGGCCGCCCGGAGCGGCGACAGTGGAGGGTCCGGGGTGGCCCTGACCACGGGTGAACATCAGGAACATTAGAGGAAGATGACTGACTTTGGTGCCTTCCCTCACAGTGGGAAACTTTTGATTCTGCTGTGTGGGGATGTTTTATGTTGAACTCTATAGTGTGTTGTGTTTATTTTTATTGTATGGCTGTCTGGTGATCACATTTCACTGTGCCAACTGGCACATGTGACAAATAAATGTATCTTGTATCTTGTATCTAAACCTAAGCCTTTGCAAAATCACAATGAAAATTTCAGCAATGGTAGTCCTTCCATAAACAGGATTTGAAGGAAACATTTAAACAATACATTAAAACTGCCTCGAGCATTAACACTGCATTAAAATGCAATTCCCGATTTTCAATCAGCTTTTGTGAAAATGAGAAACATCTAAAGTCTCTGTCGGCTTATCAAAGCAGACGATCTTTTGTAGATCCGTGGGTTGATTTAAGTATGTTGTAGGAATTCCAATCTGAGTCATTTTCATATAATTCCGCAACAAATTTTTAAACAGCTTTGTGCAAGGGAGTTTTGCAATATGAAAAATAGGTTATTTTTTAAATTAAAATTTCAAAGTAAACTGTTTCGATTTGATTTCCAACGTTGCACAATGAAAAAAAAAATTGCATCATTTTGCATGAAGATATTAACACCTTAAAGCCAATCCACACGATGATATGTCAGCCCAGCAGATATGTAGCTATTATCATATTATAGATAGCCAACAGCAGCAATGTAGTTGTATACCACCTTTAATGCTGGGATCAATATGGGCATTAGGAAACTGAACTGCTACATAGAATGCTACAGGATTAGGCCCTTCAGCCCACGATGACTGCGCGAACATGATGCTAAGCTCTGATATTTTCACCCTAGGAAAAAGGTTCTGACTGCCTACCCTATCTCTGTCTCTCATAATTTTATGAAGTTCTATCAGGTCTCCCCTCAGTCTGAAGGGACTTATTCTTGGCCTAATATCATGTCTTCCTTTGAATTTAAACCTTAGAAATATAGTTCGGAAACAGGCCCAAGGCCCGATGAGTCCACGCCGACCAGTGATCACCATGTACACCAATCTACACACTAGGGGCAATTACCAATGTTACCAAAGCAAATTAACCTACAAGCCTGTACATCTTTGAAGTGTGGGAAGAAACTGGAGCATCAGCGAAAACCCACGTGGTCACGGGGAGAACATACAAAGCTCTGTGCAGATAGTACCCATAGTCAAGATCGAGCCCAGGTCTCTGCCGCTGTAAGGCAGCAACTCTACTTATGCGCCACTTTGCCGCCCTTGTTTCTCTTGGCTCTGCCTGTGTGGCATTTGAAGTTTTTAAACTTGGTATTCTCCATTCTCCACGCCCCCCACCCTCACCTTCCACCAGCCAATCCCTTCAGTGCAATTCCATCCATGACACATTGGACCAATTCCTTATGTTGCTCTCACTGGTGTTATGTGATTCCCTCCTGCTGAAGTTACATTTAGATCTGTCATGATCTCATTCACATGCTTATATGTACACGGCTAAGATATGTGACTGTGGTGAGAGGCGAACCATGCAACATCTTTATTGTGGGCTGAAGAGCCCGTTCCTGTGCTGTGCTATGTTCAATCCTCTGTGTTCTACATTTAAGACTGCCTGTTGCCCAAGGACAGCCCATGTTTATAATCTCAACGATGCAACTCACAAGCCTTGTATTCTGTCCCTCAAAGGGAATATCTATGACTTTGATGGATGGGGGTAAGAAGAAGAATGTAGTACATTAAATATCAATCAATGAAAGTTGCTTTCTTCTCAAGAGTCAAGAGTGTTTAATTGTCAAACGTACTGACAAAGGAACAATGAAATTTTTGCTGCAGCATAATGGCCCCGTAAACACAATGGCATACAGATAATAGATAACCATTAGAAATTTAATAAATGAATAATTGTAATACTAGGTAACCATAATAGTGCAAATACCAAAGTGTGTCGTGAAACCAAATACATGGTCCAAATAAGATCATAGTTGCTGAGTTTAAGGTTTTGCAGTGTTCACCATGAACAATAGAAATATCCAATTGTCCCTATAAAACCTTTATTATATTTATTCTCAATGGTGAATTCCATGTTTACATCAGGTCAGAATTCATGTTTAAATCCATTTATTCAGGGAACATCATGACTCATGACTATTACTTATTGTGTCTGAAGTGAAGTGTTGCAGACATTTCAAAGGGCAAACAACAGTCAATTGCTTGGATACACACAACGTGCTGGAGTAACTCAGAAAAACAGAGGTAGTGTTTTGGGTCGGGGCACTTGACAGACACAAAGTGCTGGAGTAACTCAACGGGTCAGGCAGCATAACTGGAGAAAAAGCAGAGGTGATGTTTCGGGTCGGGACCCTTGATAGACACAAAGTGCTGGAGTAACTTAACGAGCCAGGCGGGATCTCTGGTGAAAAACGATAGGTGGCGTCTCGGGTCGAGACCCCTCCTCAGACTGATGCTTCCCGTTGATTTCACATAACTTATGTTGTTAATGTTGTTAATACTCATAGACTAAAGTTTTTTGATTTAAGATTCGTCAAGAGAACAATGATAGGAAATTTCCTGTTCTAAGCAACATGGATAGGACAGGTTTGAAGGGATATGGATCAAATGCGGCCAGGTGGGACTAGTGTAGCTCGGACATGTTGCCGTTGTGGGCACGTTGGGCCGAAGGGCCTGTTTCCACACTGTATCACCCCATGACTATGACTGTAAGCTATAGGAATACACAGTTCAAAGACAGAAACAAGATGAATAAGGATGTCTATCTGGAAAGAAAATTGGCACAAAGTGCTGGGGTAACTCAACAGGTCCGGCAGCAATCCCTGGCAAACATGGATAGGCGATGTTTCGGGTCAGGATCCAGACCAATACTGTAGACTGTGTTTGTGCATCTTGGGACTACACTAGACCTATGTTTTTTTTTTTTTTTTAATCCTTTATTTGTCATTCAGACCTTTCGGTCTGAACGAAATGTTGTTGCCTGCAGCCATACATGTAATAATAACAACACACAATAAACACAAATTAACATCCACCACAGTGAGTTCACCAAGCACCTCCTCACTGTGATGGAGGCAAAAGTCTTAGAGTTACTGTCTCTTCCCTCCTCTTCTCCCTCTGCGCTGAGGCGATACCCCACCGGGCGATGGTAAGTCAGCCCCGCGGTTCAAGCTCCGTGGCCCGGGGGTGGTCGAAGCTGCCGCCCTCCAGTCTAGCGGATGCAGCTGTTGCCACGGGAGCTCCGGAAAACAGGCACCAGCCTGTGACCTGCAAGCTCCCGACGATGTCGTCCACTGGCCCGCGGCCGAGCCCCGGATTCAGGTCGCTGCCGCCAGAACGCCGCCTCAGCCACCGGAGCACCGTCTCCGCCCCGCACCGGGCCGCCCACACGGCAGCGTCTCAGCCCCGCACCGGGCTGCCCCCACGGGAGCACCTTCCAGCCGGGAGCCGGTCCGCCCACACGGGAGCACCTTCCAGCCGGGAGCCGGTCCGCCCACACCGGAGCACCTTCCAGCCAGGACCCAGGCCGTCCTCACGGGAGCGCCTTCCAGCCGGTAGCTGCGCCGCCCGCACGGGAGTGTCTCAGCCCCGCACCGTCCGCCCTCACCGGAGCGCCGAGTCGTGCCACTGCCCGAACGTCGCCGCAGCTCGAAGACGGCCAGCCTCGCTGGCTCTACCTCCGGATCCTCGAGGTTGGTCGCAGGTTGGAGGCCGCCAGCTCCGCCATTAGGCCTCAGCTCAGGCGGGGGAAGAGAAGGGGGATACGACAAAAAAGTCGCATTCCCCCGAAGGGAGAGACAGAAAGCCCTGTTTCACCCCCCCCTCCCCACACACATAACACCACCTAATAACCAAAAATTTAACTGAACTAGACAAAAAAAAACAACACAAAAAAGTAAAAACAGACAGACTGCAGGCGAGCCGCAGCCGTTTCACAGCGCCGCCACTTCCGGTTTGGACATGAACCTGTGAGATTACATGAAGCTGAAGGTGAGGAGTCATGCCTCACGGTTGAAGGCCTACCACTTATACCTCATTAGTCAGCTTGACCAGTTGGCCAATCATCTGAAGATACCTAGTCATAATGGAACCATTCTAATGATGGGTGTATGATCCAAGCACGTGTAAGTTAACCCATCATTGTTTGAACATGCACCAGTGGAAGTTTAAGTTGCAGAATTCATATATGCACTCAGACACTTGGTTTGCATCCCAGGTTAAATCCTCAAAGCCATTAGTAGATATGATGACAAACTTGCAATGTAAGCTAGAAAGATGTCAAGACATTAATGATGAGAGTTTGCATATGTCAAATGCTCTATATTGTTTCTGCAAACACAGTTAAAAAATCAGTTTGAACATGTTAAGTAGTATATCTTTTTAGGAGGCTGATACAAAAATCCCCTAACTAACATGAAGGACAGTTCACGAATAATTTAATAACTAGACTAAGTTATTAACACGGGAGGCTGGTCCCCGATGCAATATTTCACCTCCCCACCAATTCCAATATTGGTGGCCAGTCGGGGGGGGGGGGGGGGGGGGGGGAGAGGGCTTTCTGGAGTGCTAGTATGGGTGTAGTGGGCCATGGGGACTGGTTTCCAGAGGGCTAGTATGGACATTGTGGGCCAAATGGATTATTGTGCTGGTAGCTCAGTCACTCAGGCCTGGTGGGCTGGCAGCTCAGTCACTCAGGCCTGGTGGGCTGGCAGCTCAGTCACTCAGGCCTGGTGGGCTGGCAGCTGAGTCACAGGCTTAGTGGGTTGGCAGCTCAGTCACTCAGGGCTAGTGGGGCTGGCAACTCAGTCACTCAGGGCTGGTGGGCTGGCAGCTCAGTCACTCAGGCCTGGTGGGCTGGCAGCTGAGTCACAGGCTTAGTGGGCTGGCAGCTCAGTCACTCAGGGCTAGTGGGGCTGGCAACTCAGTCACTCAGGGCTGGTGGGCTGGCAGCTCAGTCACTCAGAGCTGGTGGGCTGGCAGCTCAGTCACTCAGGGCTGGTGGGCTGACAGATCAGTCACTCGGGGCTGGTGGGCTGGCAGTTCACTCATGGCTATTCCTTAAAATTCCATTTCAAGCAGAGTGCAGGCCAACAAAGTCAATTTCATGGCATTTCAGGCAGAGTGCAGGCCACCAAAGTCAATTTCATAGCATTTCAGTCAGCGCGCAGGCCATCAAAGTCAATTTCACAGCATTTCAGGCAGAGTGCAGGCCACCAGTCAATTTCACAGCATTTCAGGCAGAGGGCAAGCCACCAAATTCAATTTCACAGCACTTCAGGCAGAGTGCAAGCTGCCAAATTCAATTTCACAGCATTTCAAGCAGAGTGCAGGCCACCAAATTGCCAAACAGCTCATTGCATTGTCATTAAGGGCTAACAAATAATTTATTCCAGGTACATTGCAGACTCACAGTTCAGTTGATTCACAGCTTAGAATCACAGTTGTGGACTCTCCCTTGTGATCAGCCAGAGTGACTGACTCACGTCCAGGCATCCAGGGTTTTATAGTCCTGCCACCCTCGCCCCCCCCCCCCCCTCTTCCCCCCCCCCGGAAGAGTCGTTACCTTCATCGTGGTGATTGACATGCGAGAGGACCAATCAGCTGGCCTCAAGATTTTTTAACTCTCATAACATTTTTATTTTTAATCGATCGGAAAAATCCTCAGGGCTGCCTCAGCGGAGGAGGACTGTGAGTAAGATGGCCTAAAATCATACCGGTATATGGTAGCGTTTTTTCTAAACTCAATATACAGCGCAGCCAGGAAGTGGTCAAGATGAGACTTTTAGTTACATAGATTGTCTCTGTTCATACATTTATCGTATTTGTTACTAAATTTGCCTAATGGGAACTGAAGACACGCTGACAAATATCTGCTAAATGACCGGTTCAGTATTATTAGCACTTGGGCAGTCACTTCAGCCACTACTCATTCCATGATAGCCCTCTGCTGTTGCATCCAGATATCTACACCTCAACAAGCTCATCCCTCACATTGTTTCTAAACATCAAGTGCATTTTTATTCAGAGCCACAGTGGAGCCCACGTAAGAGAGTGTAAGAGAGAACAGACTCTTTGGTTGTATTTGAAGAAGATAAATTGAATGCTACTGCCTTCCAGGCCAAGATTTATTCCTTGTTCTACCCATATGTCACTGCTGTTTGTACAATCTTACAAAAAAACGGCAACTTTATTTCAAATATTACTAAAGTGACAATTGGGAATAAATACCTAACTGAAAGGATTTTAGGGCATTCTGAGGTCATAACAGGTATTACATAAATACAATTGTTTCTTCTGCTTGCCATAAGTTTTAGCTTGTGTTGAAATGTGTCGTTGGAAATCCTCATAACCAACGTGGCAGTGAACCACAGAGTGTTGCTTTGCTGCAATACATAGTGGTCATGCTGGCAGGAAAGGAGGTTGGAGAGGAATGCCGATATATTCACTAAACAAAGAATAAGATCATTAAAAGCCAGGCTAGTCAGTCTGAAGAAGAGTCTCAACCCATTCCTTCTCTCCAGAGATGCTGCCTGTCCCGCTGAGTTACTCCAGCATTTTGTGTCTATCTTCGGTTTAAACCAGCATCTGCAGTTCCTTCCTACACATTAAAAGCCAGAGGTACTTAGGAAGTAAACCTCCTATACAATCGTGTAAATAGGCATAGTGTGTTGTGACATTCGTATTCCTTTAATAAGATGAACTCTGAGCAATCAATGTGACAGTGGAAGTTGTGGAATATCAGTTAACGCCAGGTTAGTCTAAAAAACACACAAACATCCCCAAAGATTACACTTGCACCCTTGATATTGACAAAAGATGATGAATGGGAATGAAGGAGTCGACAGCTGTGATATGACAAACCCCATTAAAAGGCATTAAATAGCACTCAAAGTCATATTAATATTTTGTCTGCTTCGCATTTTTTCCATCAGTTTCTTGGTTCCCACAAGAGCCACATAGCTTGAGGCATATACGTGAAATCTGGCTGAAGTTATTGATGTGCCAGAGTATTCATGAAAACTTAAAATCTACCTTTTTGATCAACTAACCTAAGTTTTCATTAATGTGAGCAAAAAAAAATAGTTCTGGAGGAACTCAGCAGGTTAGACTGCATCTGTGAAAGGAATGGACAGACAATCTCCCGAGTCAGGACACTTTTTTGGACTATCTCAACCTGAAATGTCATCTATCCATTCCCTCCACAGATGCTGCCTGACCCATTGGGTTACCCCAGCACTTTGAGTTATGCAGTGCCTTATGTCTCCATTTTCCTTAATGTGGCCTGGTGTCAAAATGTGTTTGATTACACCGCTGTGAGACCTCTAGGGGCTGTTTTAAGAAATGATTGTAAAATGGGGGTGAAGAAAGTGAAAAATATCAGAGAAGTAAAACTGTATTTGAACCAAATGTTGATTTTGTATTTGCTTAAAGACTGGGATGGATAACAAAAGTCTCTAATGCGAGACATTGTGAAGATTGAAAAGAGTAAAAAATTCCGCAATATAAATGAAGTGACGACAGACTTAAGGTTTAAGATCAGTAAAATGGACGGCAGAATCCATGAAGATCTACATAAATTAGCAATCAAAGAAAAGATTGAGTTGGACAATAGACTGTCAATGTACTCTGATTTACACAGTCATCACACTGGACTGTGCAATCATAAATTAATTCCCAGTACTCCAGCATAGCTTCAACCTGAGCCTGAGCCTGGGAGAGGGTTCCTATGATGTGGAAGACATCTTGCCTGGTTCCTGTACTGAAGAGGACGTGTCCCAGCGCCTCCAATGACTACAGACAGGTGGCGCTGCCCTCACACATCATGAAGTCCCTGGAGAGGCTGGTGCTCACTCACCTGTGACCCCCTGGATAAACCCTACCTGGACCCCCATGCAGTTTGCTTACCAAACAAAGATGGGGGTTGAGCTCGCCATCAACTAACCTGGGATGCCATTCACCTGCTCCATCGTTCCTAAGCTCACCTGGATAAACCGAGAAGCATCGTGAGAGTCATGTTATTTGACTTCTCCAGTTCTTTTAACTTCATCCGGCTTGCACTGCTGCCGCAGATGTTCTACCAATTGGTGGTGGGCAGTGCCATTTTCTATGCTGTCATGTGCTAGGGCAGCAGGGCGAAGGCCGTGGATGCCAACAGAACCAACAATCTCATCAGGAAGGCTGGCTCCGTCATGGGAGTGGAGTTGGATTCATTGGAGGTGGTCTTGGAGGGAAGGATGCTCTTCAAACAGCAAAGCATCTGGGACAATACAGCTCACCCCCTTCATGACACACTGGTCAACCATAGGAGTTACTTCAGCAACAGACTGGTTCCACAAGCAGCACAGAACGCCACAGGAGATCTTTTTTCCCTGTGGCTATCAAACTGTACAACTCCTCCCCCTTCTGTCGTGGGGTAGACTTCCCCAATCTTTGCACATCCCCAAACCTGGACTTTCCACTCCTCACTTTAATTTCATGTGTTTCATGTATCTTGTCGTGTTTATGACTGTTGGCAGACCCCACCCCCCGGAATAAATACATTTCTATCATATCGTTTCATATCATATTGTATCGTATCTGGATTTTTATAAATCATAGTTAAACCGTTTTGCAATTAACATCTTTCATGGAGATAAATCTTAACATTAAAAGATAATTCAAGTAGAATATTACAACATATTTTATTTGGAATGGGTACTGAAGCTTTTGCTGAAAGCTTTATATCAGTAGCTTATGATTTATATACCTTCAGAATTGACCTCTGCATTTTGCCCCCATGCTCCCTAATTGTCACACGGACAGAAACTAAGGCTAAGTTCAAAAGACAGAGGTCAGAAGCATACATTAATCCTTACTCTTAAAAAATCAATTAAAAAATGATGTAGCAGTTGCAGTTTCCTCTTGCACTCCACGTCTTAATTTCGATATACAGGATAAATGCAGTTAGGAGACTGCCCTTATAACTGGCTCCATTTAAAATCATACATGATGCAGTGTTACAGAATAAAAGATGATAGTGCATTACAAAGGCCAACTGCAGTGAAAGGACTCAATTAAAGAGGGAAAATAGGAGCTATTCATCAATAAATGGATGAGCCTGCGTTATTCAAAACCATTTTTCTTCCAGGGCTAAGTATTCCCAGATGGTGTGACTCTATTTTTTTTTCAGTCTGTTTCAGTTGTGGATGGAGAACCCCCACATACTATATCTTGGCAGCTGGGACCTTTTCCCAAGGCAAGTTTAAAAGACTTGACAGCAGACGGGACCTCATTAATCAACAAGGGACATGTACAGGGTTATTTTACTAAAGCAAAAATTATTACAGTAAATTGTTGCTATTTATCATCCGCACTGACGTGCTCACTGGCTTACCAGGTTAATGTACTATTCTGCAAACTTGCTGACACTAAATACAGCACGCTAGCATGACTCAAATTCATCCATTAAATACATGACAGCAAGGTCTAGGTTCGATTGTGTGTGTTATCAGTGAATCAGAGTGATCCTGTCTTTCATTGCAATTGTTGGGCTTAATAAACTGCTCGGTTTCTTGTGGAAGGTTTGAGTGTTCCTGTTGGGAACTGGCCTGGTTAGAGCAGGTTGTGGAGAGGATGTTTCCACCAGTGGAAGAGTCTAGGACCAGAGGCCACAGCCTCATAATTAAAGGACGTTCCTTTAGGAAGGAGATGAGGAGGAATTTCTTTAGTCAGGGAGTGGTGAATCTGTGGAATTCATTGCCACAGACAGCTAAGTCAATTGATATTTTTAAGGCAGAGATACTGTAGATAGATTCTTAATTAGTACAGGTGTCAAGGGTTATGGGGAGAAGGCAGGAGAATGGGGCTAAGTGGGAAAGATAGGTCAGCCATGATTGAATGGCAGTAGACTTGATGGGCCGAATGGCCTAATTCTGCTCCTATCACTTATGAACTTATGAACGTATGGAACATTACTGCCTGGTAACATTTTATTTTATTTGTGGTGGTTAGCTTTAAAGATACAGCATGGAAGCAAGCCCTTCAGCTCACTGAATCTGCGAATCTATACACTAGTTCTATCCTACACAGTAAAGACAATTTACAGCAACCAATTAACCTACAAACGTGCACGAATGTCGAAGGAAACCGGAGCACATGGAGAAAACCCACGTGGTCACAGGGAGAATGGACAAACTCTGTATAGACAGCACCCATAGTCAGAATCAAGCCCGGGTGACAGCAACTCTACTGCTGCACCACTGTACCACCTTGGTGGGTGTGGCATTGGATAAATTATTGGCACAAAATATTGCATGTGCTAGAAATATGAAAATTAAAATAAAACATATTGGAAACACGTCGTAAGGTCAGGCAGCAACATTGTTAACTTTTTTTCAGATCAATTGCCTTCCATCATAATATTTTTGTCATTGGATATGATTCATCTCTTTATTTTTTTGTTGTGATTAAATAGAACATTGTTAAAATCAATGAACATTGAAACAAGTCTTTCTGTCTTAGTTTTCCACTCTGCCTAGATTTGGTCTCAGGACATTGGACTCCCCAGCTACATTGCTCATGCTGTTGGTTTTTATACTCCATCAGCTCACTCTTCCATTAGAAGGCTCCAATTTTTAGAGGGATGGAGAAGTTTGGGGAAGGACGGGGGATTACACTTGAATTCAGAGTTAGAGAAGTAGAGATATCAGAGAGCTCATCACAGGAAGAGGTGATAGAGATGGGAGAGTTGAGGCCGAGAAGTCACTTGGAGGAGAGCACGACGTATCTGGCATATGTGAGCATGTCAGGAGAAAATAAAAAGAGATGCTTGTTCGTTTTAAAGTAGAATAGATTCTGTTTTGCAAGTTCCATGCAAGTTCAAGACATCAAACAGATGGGCACTTAAAAAAAGCTCTGCTCAAGGCTGAGTTGAGTACAAATCCAAGAAATAGAGTTGTACAGCACAGAAACAAATCCTTCGGCCCAACCCGTCCATGCCGATCAAGATGCACCATCTACTGAATTAGTGTCATTTGCCCACATTTGGCCCATATTGCTCTAAACCTTTCCTATCTATGGAGTGGCTGAAAAATACAGGAAATATGAATACAGGAAATCTGTTTTGCCTCCTTTAATAGAAAATGCTGGAAATACTCTGCAGGTGAGGCAGTATCTGGAGAAAATGAAATTCGAGTTATTGTTCAGGAAGGAACTGCAGATGCTGGTTTATACCGAAGATAGACACAAAATGCTGGAGCAACTCAGAGTTACTCCAGCATTTTGTTTCTATCTTCAGAGTTAATGTTTCTCTTCCTCAGAACCCGCCCAACCTTCTGACTGTTTCTGGCATTTTCTATTTTTAAATATGCAGAGGACTTTTTGTTTGCAAGAAATGTAAATATTTTGTTGCCATCCAACCTTGATGTGAGATCTCTGACATGCTGCCAGTTTTCAGGGCAATACGCATCTATTTCACATCAGCATAGCATAATAAACGCATTCACCATTTCAGGTGACCACGAAACGTCACCCATTCCTTCTCTCCAGTGATGCTGCCTGTCCCGCTACGATACTCCCAGCATTTTGTGTCTACCTTCGATTTAAACCAGCACCTGCAGTTCTTTCCTTCACCAATTCAAATTCTCCTTGAATACATGCGCTCAAATTTGTTCTCGGAAATGTAATGATGCATTTGCCATTGTGATGCCTTTACTTTTGATTGAAAAGTTAGAATCGATCATGGAATGATACAGATCCTAATTAACACTGTGCATTCCCCATTTTATTTATTGACTTTGCATCGATTTTACCGTGAAGCATGTTTAAACAAGTGGCTGTAGGATTATACACTTAATGTACCATGAAGGCAGAGAAAATTAACTAATGTTTTTCCTCCTTTATGTGATGTTTGTATGTCTTTTCATTTCATTCATTTTGCGATTGACGTCAGTGATATGAACTCAGGAGAAACTGAGACCTCTTCAGCCTGTTCCACTCCATAGATCAGGTGCAAAGTGCAAATGTCACAGGCTCAGCTGCTGCAGCCTGTAAGAGCAAATAATACCCTGCCCTCATGCAGACTAAGACCTAATTGAATCCCTAATTAATATGCCAATACCAATAAATTATTCACTGAGGCAGGCAAACATTTTGACATAATCTGCCAAAGTGTAGCAAACACAACGAGCAAACTGGCGCAGAGGCAGAGTTGCCAGAGTGCTGGGTGCAATCCTAACCACGGGTGCTGTCTGTACGGAGTGTGTATGCTCTCCCCGTGACCTGCGTGGGAATTCCCCGGGAGCTCCGATTTCCTCCTACACTCCAAAGACGTGCATGTTTGTAGGTTAATTGGCATCGGTAAAAACATTATAAATTATCATTAGTGTATAGGATGGTGTGAATGAACGGGGTGGTCGCTGGTTGGCATGGACTCGGTCAGCTGAATGGCTTGTTTCTGTGCTGTATCTCTAAAGTCTAAAGTAAAGTCTAATGCCCCTGTCCCACTTAGGTAACCTGAACGGAGACCACTGGAGACTTTGCGCCCCACCCAAGGTTTCCGTGCAGTTCCCGGAGGTTTTTGTCAGTCTCCCTACCTTGGGTGGGGCGCAAAGTCTCCAGAGGTTTCCGTTCAGGTTTCCTAAGTGGGACAGGGGCATAAAACTCATGTAGCAAATGCTGGTTTAAACCGAAGATAGACTAAAAAACTGGAGTAACTTATTCTAGTAATTCATTTTAAAAAAATGGGCTCAGGCACACAACCAAGACATGCACAATTTCTATCCATTGAGTTAGGTCATTATTTATGCCCAGCTCTATAACCTGCTGCGATTAGATAGAGCTCTAGGGGCTAGTGGAATCAAGGGATATGGGGAGAAGGCAGGCACGGGTTATTGATTGGGGACGATCAGCCGTGATCACAATGAATGGTGGTGCTGGCTCGAAGGGCCGAATGGCCTCCTCCTGCACCTATTTTCTATGTTTCTATCTATGTTTCTATGATTTCTTAGGCTTGTATCCACCAGGCTGTGCATAATGAGCAGTAGTTACAGCCTTGTGCGAATTAACAAAGGGCTTACATTAAATCACAAGGGCACAAAGTGCTGGTGTAACTCAGCGGGTCAGGCAGCAACTCTAGAGTAACATGGGTAGGTGACGTCTCGGGTCAGGACCCTTCCTCAAACTCATATCAAATCACTTCTTTCAATTGGCCTTGACAAGAGAGTCAACCACTTCCAAAAGTAACCATTTGGAAAGGCTTGTCACCTGTCCGATGTGTGCTATGTGACACTGTAATATGGTGATATATTAACACCTGCACATTTATTATAGAGAAGGGAGATGCTCTGGAGAAGCCATTTGCTAAGGATGAGCTCTAAAAGGTGTGAGTACAAATGAGAAGTTGAATTGGACTGCAGGCATTCCTAGTAAAGAACAAAACTAGGTCCGTGTTAATTGAATTCATGTGTATAGAAGGAACTGAAGATGTTGGTTTATACCGCAGAGAGATACTCCAGCACAAAGTGCCGGAGTAACTCAGCGTGTCAGGCAGCATCTCCGGAGAAAAGGAATAGGTGGCATTTCGGGTTGGGTTCCTTCTTCAGACATGTCTGAAAAAGGGCTCCGGCCCCAAACATTACCTACTCCTTTTCTCCACAGATGCTGTCTGACCCGCATAATTGAATTCACTCTGGATAAGAGTGATGGAGTAAGTGAGAACAGAAACATACGTTGCTCTCTACATTATCATCGCACAGACTCATGAGTTCTTCCATTGTTTTTCAACATCTTATTGTCTACAATGACCTTTCATTTCATAGAGCGATAGAGCCACACAGCACGGAAATGTGCCCCCAGCCCCAACGAGTCTCTGCTGAGCAAGATGTCCCATCTAAACTAACATGCAAACTCCACACAGACTGAGGTCAGGATTAGAGTCATAGAGTGTGGAAACGGGGCCTTAGCCCCAACTCGTCCGTATTAACTAAGATGCCACACCTAAGCTAGGCCCATTTGCCCGTGTTGGCCCATCTTCCTCTAAGCCTTTCCTCTCCCTGTACCTGTGCAAATGTCTTTTAAATGTTATTATTGTATCTGTCTCAATTACTTTCACTGGCCGCTTGTTCCATATATTCACCACCCTCTGCATGATAAAGTTGTCCCTCAGGTGCCTATTAAATCTTTCCCATCCCGTGGCACCTTAAACTGTGTCCTCTAGTTCTTGGTTTCTTACCTGAAGAAAAATGTTCTGTTTATTTATCCTATTTATGCCGTCATGAATTTTTATATCTTTACATGATCACCCATCATCCTCCTGCACTCCAAAGAATAAAGTCGCAGCCTAAAACTAAACACAATCCCCCCCAGTGGTGCATCACCAATGTCTTATACAATGTTCTGGTTCCATCATTGCCAGGGCTGAGAGATTTAAAGCTCCCACTCGCTTGCAGATTTAAAAAACCTATAATGAATTTCTCAGCACAAGCATGCCTCACTTGATGAACACAATATTCATTTCAATCGAAGCCTCGGATTGAAATAGCTCAGGTTTGGCCACAGACCTCCACATGTACATCCGTTATTCTTCCTGATGCAGTTAATAGTTATTAAAATGTATTTAATTCTCTCCTTATTTTAGCTGCCTGTGTAATCTCAGTTAGTTTTAAACAGCTTTCCAGTTTCAACTGGTCAAATTCATGTCCAATTATTTGCAGTTCAATATCATTTGTCAAAAGCTGCAGAATCAACTCAGTTTAGTTTAGAGATACAGCATGGTAACAGGCCTATTGGCCCACAAAGCCTGCGCCTAGCAGCGATCACCCATACAGTAGTTCTATCCTACACACTAAGGACAATTTACAGAGGCCAATTAACCTGCAAACCCGCATGTCCTTGGAATGCGAGAGGAAACCGTAGCACCCAGAGAAAACCTACACTGTCACAGCGAGAATGTACATACTCCGTACAGCCTGCACCCGTAGTCAGGGTCAAACTGTGTCACCGGTGCTGTGAGGCAGCAACTCTACTGCAGCACCATTGTGCCGCCCCTGTTATTTTTTCCACAGATGCTGCCTTATTCGCTGAGCATTTCCAACATTTTCTGTTTAAATTTCAGTTTTACACCACCTGCAGTTATTTTTGCTTTTCTTTTCCAGTTTAGGCCCCTAATTCCAAAAGGTTGGCACAAACCTCACATGCTCTCCAACCTACTTTGCTGTTTAAAAGAAGATAGACACAAAAAGTTGGAGTAACTCAGCAGGACAGGCAGCATCTTTGGAGAGAAGGAATGGGTGACATTTCAGGTCGAGAGCCTTCTTCAGACTGGTTAGGGATAAGGGAAACGAAAGATATAGATGATGATGTAGAGAGATAAAGAACAATGAATAACAGATATGCAAAAAAGTAATGATGATAAAGGAAACAGGCCATTGTTAGCTGTTTGTTGGGTGAACAAACCAGCATCTGCAGTTCCTTCCTACATATTTTGGTTGCTGTTTAATGGGCTCCATTCTTGCCTGAAGGTTAAAAAAAGGGAGAGCTTTCATTGTCCCAGCCCGGCCGATGATGGAATGGACACCTGCTATGAAAGGTCAGTATTTTTACGGAAGCTTTTATAACCTCAGATTATTTCAAAGTGCTTTCGAGGCTGTGTCCTACATTTGCAGTCAATGCTGGACTGTAGCAGATTATGCAACCAGAGTGTGAATAACTTCTTGTCTGATGAACTGAATGCTCCTGGCCCTTTCCCATAACAATCCTGGCCATTCCACTTATACTGTAGCAGTTTATTTTATGCACAGATACTGCAGCTAACTGTTTAGCATGAAATCTGTATAATCTATCATAGGATGATATTTGTTTAATCTTTGTTCAAAATCTGTAGATTATGAACGCTACTGTAAAATACTGAGCTCACGTTTTATTTGGATATGCAGGGAATGGAAGGATAAGGATTATGTGCAGACAGTTAAGAGTTGGTTTTGACATCATTATCGGCACAGACCTTGTGACTGAAGGGCCTATTTCTGTACTGCTCTATGTTCAATGTTCCATAATCGGTGATTACTCCAGTGGTATCTATTTCTAATTGTTGCCAATATATAAGTGAGTATAAATTAGTGTTTACAATCAGCAAAATAGAGGAAAAGTCTCAGGAGGCTTCACAGTTAATTAATTATTGAGTCTTCATTAGCTTTAACAAATGGTTCTGATCAGCAAATTACTGGGGGAATTTGACCACTTCCATAAAGTTGCACAGTTGCTGCACTCAGGATATGATGCCTGTATGAATTCACAATGGGCACATGCGCAAGTTAATATTTTTTATATAAAAATTAAAAGGGTTATGTACAAAGGATTATTCCTGCTTGTAGCAATTTAGCTACCTTTGTTTAACAATCAGAATTATATTATATTCTCCAACATACTATGGGAGATTAGGGGAGATCAGATGGTATTTTTAAAAGGAATAAACTCATTTTGGATCATTACACATATCTGAGAGTGTACATATCTCAGTTGTAATCTTGGTTTAATTACAATTTTACTTCGGAGTCACGTGAGTGACTACGTGAAGAACCCCGCTAGGGCGCATGCGTGTCATTACGCTACACGCATTGCACGAGTCATTTCGATGGAGGAAGGACGTTCCTCCTAAAGGGCTGGTGTATAAAACCAGCGAAGACAGGTAAGAGATCTACGTTTTTCTTACCTCTAGGATGGACAGAAGACGGACCAAAGCTGCAAAAAAGCTGGCGGGGTAGAGCCGTGCAGGAACGGGCAGCCAGCGGCGGCAGACGGCAGGGCTGTCTCCATTGTCGGGAGCACCTGTGCCGAAGTTAGCCTCACCACCGGCGGGTGGAAAGGCTAAACGCAAAACCGACCGAGCCGTTCTTTCGGACGACTCGGATTTTGAACAGCCCCACGCCACCTTCGCTCAGGGGCCTGTGGGGCTGAAGGAATTGGAGGAGCAGCAAGCGACCAGTGACCAAGATCACTGGAACGCGTTTGAGCTGCGGGACCAGCGACCGCGAGCGGGCAGCGCTCGAAAGCTCTGTACCGCGTTGGAGCGGCAACTGGTCCAGGACAAGCCGCCAGAGCCAGGTGCCCGAGAGCACTGGACGAAAATGGAGCGGCTGATGGAGGCAATACTCCAGAGGGGGTCTGGCTCTACTGGGCAGACATTCAGCCCCTTTGCAGTACCTTATTCAGGGCTGTATTCAGCGTCTATTGCCTCCCAGGACAGCATAGCGGGGCAGATTTGGACTGACCCTGAACAGGAACTGATGGACAACTCAGTGCAAGGGGTAAGTGGCAATTTACTTGAAATGGTGGCTCAGTTCGCGAAGCCAGAACTCACAGGGGATGATTTACCAGCCAGGTTAGCGGCAAGTGTTAATTACATGTCCCTGAACCAGCTACAGGGACAAGCCCTAATTGACACCATGGGGCGTCACTTGCAACCTGGAAACTGTAAATCCCTTAATGTCCCAACCGTGAACGCATGTATTTGGAAGCATGTAGGAGCAAGCATCAGGACCAGGGATGTCTTACTACAAAAAGTACTTAAAACCCTCACCGCAGGGATAACGGCATTCACACGAACCCTGGATGAGGAAGATATGAGTCAACACCACAAAGATGCCCTGGCCCTCTTCTGCAATACCCAATATGAACTGAATAATATCAGAAAGAAGAGTATACAGCCGGTACTAGACCCAAAATTTGCAGGATTATGCAGAACAGAAACAACCACCGAAAAGACTTACCTGTTTGGAGGGGACCTACCAAAACAGGTAAAAGATTTGGACGAAGAATCCAAAGCCCTGGGAATTATAAAAGCTACCAAACGCCACCCCCAGAAGTACCACCCCTATGCACTCATGGGTCGCAAGGACTACTCCGGAGAACAGTCGAGGGCAAGACCAATCCAACAGCGGTCTTTTTTAGGACATGGCCCAGGCCGGCCCTCGTGGAAGATGCACCCATCTACAACACAAATCAAGACACCGGGGCCTCAACGTCCTCGGGGACAAGGGAAGAAATAAGACCACTGGTAACCATAGAGGTAGGTGGGTCTGGTCCCTTACTTATTAACGATAGCATGGGTGTTGGTGGCAGATTACACTTTTTTCTGGATGCATGGTATAAGTTGACATCAGATACTTATATCCTAAGCAGTATCCAGGGATATACGATAGAGTTCTTACAACCACGTAATCCTCCAGTCCAGCATGTACCGAACAGAGTGTTCAGGCTTAACGGCGAAGATAAAGCAAAAGCACATGCTGAACTGCAGAGACTCCATAAACTGGGGATAATTGAACAAACCCAACACGAACCTTTAGAATTCGTGTCCAACATTTTTATTAAACATAAGAAAGACATGCGGTGGTTGCCGCATCATCATAGATTTGAGTAATTTGAATGTTTTTGTAAAATATATTCATTTCAAAATGGAAACCTTTGCTACTGCTAAACTATTAATCTCCAAAGGTTACTATATGGCAAGCATTGATTTAAAAGATGCTTACTATTCAGTACCCATAACAGGTGACCACAGACGTTATTTGAAATTTAATTGGATGGATCAACGCTGGCAATACAGAGCACTACCAAATGGCCTTACTTCTGCACCTAGGTTATTTACCAAAATATTAAAACCAGCCTTAGCTTTCCTACGTGAACATAAACACCATTGTGATGGCTTACTTGGATGATATACTTATATTGGGCAAAAGGGTAAAACAAGCAGAATTAACAATAACAGCCACTATACAATTATTTGAAAGCCTAGGATTCATTATCCATCCAATTAAATCAAAATTGAAACCTTCACAACAATGGATTTCTTGGGATTTACCATTAACTCAGTTCTTATGTCAGTGGCTTTGCCACAAGACAAAGCAATAGCCTTCGAGGAGGATTGCGGCAAAATCATTGACACAAGAAAACCATCTATTAGACAGGTGGCGAGAATGATTGGCAAGATAATAGCAGCCTTTCCAGCTGCACAATTCGGACCCTTATATTATCAGAATTTACAAAGGGCAAAAATAAGAGCTCTAAAATACAATGGAGGTCATTTTGATAGATCTATGGAACTACCAAAAGAAGCCATACTAGAACTACAATGGTGGAAAGAAAACATTAGGCATTGTTCCAATCCAATCATTATCAGCAATCCGTCTATCACACTACAAACGGATGCTAGTGCTCTCGGATGGGGTGCCACGGATTCCATCACCAGCTGTGGTGGGAGATGGAATGAACAGGAGTCATCATTGCTACACACTTTGGGCATAAATTACTTAGAAATGTGGGAGCTTTTCACGGCCTTAAGTCATATTGCTTAGGGTTATCTCACCAGCATATAAGATTACAAATTGATAACACCACTGTGGTAGCATACATCAACCACATGGGTGGAAACAAATCGACATCATGTGACAATCTGGCAAACAAGATCTGGCAATGGTGTATCCACAGAGGAATTTGGATATCAGCTACCTACTTACCAGGTAGACAAAACTTAGTGGCAGACACCAGGTCACGCAAATTCAATGAGAACACCGAATGGATGTTGGACAAAAAAGTTTTTGCTGAAATTACAGCACGATACGGAACACCAGATGTCGATCTATTTGCATCCAGGCTTAACCACCAAGTGCCAAAATATGTATCATGGGAACCAGACCCTGGGGCAGCAGCTACAGATGCTTTTTCGCTGCATTGGGGGAAATTGTTCTTTTATGCATTCCCTCCCTTCTGCCTCATCAGTCGGGTACTAAGTAAGATAAGACAAGACTCTGCGTCTGGTATCTTAATAGTACCCGATTGGCCTACCCAACCATGGTTCCCATTGGTACAGGAGATGATATTAGAACCTCACATCACCATTCAACACAGACTGGATCTACTGGTAAATCCAGCAACTAGGACAAGTCATCCTTGTCACCGTCACATTAACGTTTTGGTTTGTAGAGTCTGAAAGCTCCTTTATTACACCTGGGCTTAACAACGAGAGCTATGAACATGATCGCTGGAGCCCAGTGAGAGTCAACAAAAAATCAATACCTAGTATATATCAGAAAATGGCACAGGTATTGCAACCAGAACAACATTATCCACAGACCTACAAACATTCAACCGGTATTGGAATTTCTGGTAAATTTACACCATGACGAGCGACTTACGTACAGCGCCATCAACTGTGCCAGAAGTGCCCTGTCTACCTACCTCTGGAGAGAAACGGAACGACAGCCTGTGGGGTCACACCCTTTGGTAGCCAAGCTCATGAGGGGCATATTCAATGCTAACCCTCCTAAGGCCAGATATTCCCATATATGGGATGTTGGCATCGTTCTGAATCTACTAAGGAACTGGACTCCAGCCACTAGCCTGTCATTACAGACTTTGACCTTAAAAATGGTCATGCTGATGGCAATGGTCACAGCACAAAGGGCGCACTCCCTACACAAATTGAGGCTGGATACCATGACCAGTTCGCAGGAAAATTTACATTTTTACATCCAGGAACTGGTAAAACAGAACAGACAGGGATCGGCAGGCCTAAAAGTGATTTTCAATAACTACCCTGCAGATGACCGACTATATGTGGTAACACATCTCAAAGAGTACATTAAACAAACCAAAACCATCAGAGGCACAGAACAGGCACTGCTCATTAGCCACAGACAGCCTCATAAACGAATAACAAAACAGACCATTTCCAAATGGATAAAACAAGTACTTACTAAAGCAGGTATAGATACTAATTGTTTTAAATCTCACTCCACCAGGGCTGCAGCTACGTCGGCAGCATACAAGTTGGATGTTCCATTGGATCAGATCCTCAAAACGGCAGGATGGTCATCAGAAGGAACTTTCCGTAAATTTTATAATAAACCAGTGGAGGAAACTGGAACTTTTTCAAAACCTATATTAAGTTCTGTAATATAATTTGTCCCCATCAATATTCGGGGTTTTATGATTTCTTTTGTTAATAAAATTGTTTGTTGCATCCACATACCGTATGAATGTCGAAAATATTTCTCCCCTATACCAAGGCAGATGTGTGTCATGGACTCGTCCACGGCATGAAATCACAGAGCTTTGAAATCTTCACGTAGTCACTCACGTGACTCCGAAGTAAAATAGTAAGATTAAACGAGAACTTACCAGTTTGAAGTTTGATCTTTATTTTATGAGGAGTAACGTTGAGGGAATACGTGCCCTCCGCTCCCACCCTTGATCATATACTCAACTGGTATCTCTCTCTAGTCTTACTATGTTTAGTCATTATAGTTATCTGTGATTCCACACCGCTGCTTTGAAGAATGACACGCATGCGTCCTAGCGGGGTTCTTCACGTATTCCCTCAACGTTACTCCTCATAAAATAAAGATCAAACTTCAAACTGGTAAGTTCTCGTTTAATCTTACTATTCTATATTTGTTTAATGCTACTTCCGTTATGCTTGAAGGTGGGAGATTTGGCAATCAGCTGAGATTCTCAGATTTATATTGGTGATATATTATATATCTCTCTCAGAAAAATATTTAGATTTATTTCAGTTGATAGATGAAATGATGAAATGATGAAATTTGAGTTAATACCATTTATTGCCATTTAATATCTTGTCACTTTGATAAAGTGTGTTACAAATTTTTTTTAAACTTGGAAGTGCTAAATTAAAACGATTTCAAGGAAATTCATCATGCATGTGCCAGTATCCAATGTAAGGTTAATGAGCTGGGGATCCATCAGCTGTAATTTTATATAAACATATCCACCTCCATCTGCAGGAGTGCAACCTTAAGAAACAAGGAACATAATAAATACATTATATTTTATGAGTCTCAATTATATCCAGTATTATTTATGTGGACATAAGTTAAACATTTTTCTACAGTACTCAGTGTAAAAATTAATCTAAATAAACATTTTTAATATCATTGATCTTAAAAAAAGTTTAGTCTTTTATACAGGTGTTTTTAAACATAAATGTACTTCAGTGTTTGATTTTTCTATTTATATATCTCATAGTCAAACTTTCCTTTCGATATAAAACTTATGTTGTGACTATGGGGATGAGATGAAATAGGTAATTGGCTCGAAAGTGAACTTGAAATTCATAATCAACTATGATTCCATTATAGACAGTAGGAACAAGGAATTGCAGATGCTGGTTTACAAAAAAAAAGACACAAGTGCTGGAGTAGTTTAGGGGGTCAGGCAGCATCTCTGGAAACAGGGCTCGGCAACATTTCGGGTTGGGACCCTTTTTCAGACTGGCTTTATAGGTTTACGTGTGTTATTGTCACTGTACCTCGGTACAATGAAAAGCTTTCTTTTGCATGTTATCCAATCAAATCAGATACTATACATAAATACAATCAAGCCAAACTCAAGTGTAATAGGTAGAGTGAAGGGAAATATACAGAGTGCAGAATATAGTTCTCAACTTTGTAGCACAACTGTTCCATAGTCAAAGTCCAGTCTACAATTGGGTAGAAGTGAATCGGACAGTATCCTAACTTATGGAAGGACCATCCAGAAGCCTGATAACGGAGAGGAAGAGGCTGTTCCTGAATCTCCCTGAGATCAGGGCCGGCCTTAGGAGGTGCGGAGCCCAATTGGGAACAATTTTCATATAAATATAAATAAATAATTATAAATGAGTCACGTGTCGTGAGCAATATGATAAAAAAATCTTAAACCGCGCATGCGCAGTTTGTTCTCCTCGCTGTAAAAATAAAAATAAAAATAAAAATAAATAAAGTAGCAATTCAATTTGACCAAGTCTTCCAAATCTCCTTCTTTCTGAATTACTGAATGGGTGGGGTGTGGAGGGTGATGGCAGGTGGAAAGATGGTGGGAATAACGGGAGCACACGGGGACAAGTTGAATCAGTTGTCATGTTACTGAATGACAATACTAATTCAAGGGACCAATTGGGGGGAGAGTTCCTTTCACAGCGTGTGGGGAGTCTGTGTCAGGGGTAAAGCTGCGGGGAGGGCGGGAGAGTTGAGAAGGAGGTGGTCGGGTTTATGCCAGTAACCCACTCACTCACCGCTGCCGCGTCGCACCGGGCGCGGAGCCACCGCATTGTGGCCGGGGAGGGAAGCAGCTCACGTGGCTACGAGCAGCCGCCATCACCGGACAGCGGACCGACTGCTATCTCATCGCCTTCTGCCAGCCCGCTCACCTCTGGCAGTGCTCTCCGTCTGAACAGTAAGTGGACCAGCTCAAGAGCAGAGATCATAGAGCGGAGTAGGTCAGCGGGGATGGATAACATTACAGCGGGCAGTGGAGCTTACTCCTGTGTAAGCACGAACAAGGGATCAATTGAAGTTACTCGCACTGACATATGGAGTAAGCTCTACCACCCACTATCCTGTTATCCATCGCCCGCTGACCCGCTCTTGAGCTGGATGCTGGCTTGATCCCCGACCGCCTCGTTCTCAACGCTCCTGCCCTCCCCGCAACTTTACCCCTGGACAGACAACCCACACGCTGTGAAAGGAACTCTCCCCCCCCCCCCCTGTCCTTTTACAGCCGCTTCCCACTTTACAGCCGCTTCCCATCAGCTGCTAGCAATGAGGGATAGACTTGGCTATCCCTCAGTACAGCAACATCGTTCTTGATGTTGCTGTACGGAGGGATAACAAAGTCTATATTTCTTGGCTAACAACCTTACCTTCGGCCTCCAAGATGCAGGTACATTTTCTAACAATGTTACAAAATTTTGAGATTTTAAAAATCAAGTCTGCAATTTATCCCATCGGATAAAGCATAAAAATAAGTTTAATTTGACACCTAATTCACTTTCATATCTTCAGTATTAAAAATGTTATGGCTATTTTCATACTCGGAAATTAGCATCTTGTTCCCTATTGCTTTTCCATTGGCTTAACACAAAAGCTGTGATCGAGGACAGTCAAAAGCCCATAACTTTCTTAAAAATTAAGAGAACTGAATGAAATTTTCAGTTATCATAGATTGAAGCATTCTGAAACAAATATAAAACATCTTACTTGGATGACCTGAAATTAAAGCATATAATTAGCTAATTACCTAATTGTAGCTAATTACAAAATTGACCGTTGTGACGGAAATAGTAATAAACACCCAGACTGCCTAGACCCTATAAGCCCCCCTATGAGAAATGTTATCTAACTCTGAAATTGAAGATAGACAAAAGCTGGAGTAGCTCAGCAGGACAGGCAGCGCAGCGACTCTGGAGAGAAGACCCTTCTTCAGACTGAACTGAACTCTCGTTGGTTGTGATTGTCTGAAGAAGGGTCTCGACCAGAAATGCAACCCTCTCCCCAGAGCCCCTGCCCATCCCGCTGAGTCACCACAGACAGGGAGTTGAAGGTAGACACAGGGGGGTCCACCTTCAACTTCAGAGGCAAACAAAAAACACAGAGTTCTGGAGGAACTCAGTGGGCAAGGCAGCACCTGCGGAGGGAACATATCACTTATCAGGAGCCACCATGGGCCAGGACTCTTCCCCCCCCCCCCAACAGAAAGGAACCGCAGATGCAGCCGTCACCGCAAAACGTCTAAGAAGGAACTGCAGATGCTGGAAAATCGAAGGTAGACAAAAATGCTGGAGAAACTCAGCAGGTGAGGCAGCATCTATGGAGCGAAGGAAATAGCCAACATTTCGGGCCGGGTCTGAAGAATGGTTTCGATCTGAAACGTTGCCTATTTCCTTCGCTCCATAGATGCTACCTCACCCGCTGAGTTTCTCCAGTATTTTTGTCTACCACAAAACGTCAATGATTCCGGGAATGCTGAGAAAGCTAGAGAGAGACGAGATGGGGAGCGGGAGAGAGAGAGCGAGAGAGAGTGAGAGGGAGGGAGAGAGCGAAAGACAGAGAGACACAACGTGGGTCGGTAGGTAAATTGAATGACTAACCTGCTGCACACCAAGAAGCCCTCAATCATGATGGTGAGTTTTAAGAAATTCCCAATGTGTCATCAATGCATCAATCTCATTCCTCAGTAAATGTAATTGTGTTGTGAACAAGTATTAATGAAGCCGCGTGAATTGTATTCAGAGGAACGCAGCGTATTTAATACTTGTTCAAAACACAATTACATTTACTGAGGAATGTGGATTGATGCATTGATGACACATTGTATAACTACTTGTTAACTACTGGCTGTTAACAAGTGCTACAGTAGTAGTTAACAAATCGTTTGTGTCTGATGTCCGTGCAGCGGTTGTTATCCATGTTCGTTTTGTAAAAAAATCTGTATGGCCAATGTTTTTTTTAAAATCTTTATTTAACAATGCGAATCTGTATTTCCGTATGAAATACGGAAAATTAACGCAGGGCCCCCCTTAGGCACGGGGCACAATTGGGAGAAATCGGTCCAATTGGCTTAAGGCCGGCCCTGCCTGAGATACACACTTTCAAGCCTCTATGTTTTGCCCCATTGGTGGTGGTAGAAGGTATAACCAGGGTGGGAAAGGTCTTTGATTGGGAAGGAAATCTGAAGAAGGGTCTCGACCCGAAACGTCACCCATTCCTTCTCTCCAGAGATGTTGCCTGTCCCGCTGAGCTATTTTGTGTCTATCTAAGGTCTTTGGTTATGTTGGCTGCTTTCCTGAAAGAGCAGGAATGTAGATGGAGTCAGTGGTGGTGGGGACTTTGGTCTGAGAGATGAACTGCTTCATATAATTACAGCTATTATTTATGAGCTACAACTAATAATTATAACTTGCAGCAATAGTTTTGCAATAGTCTTGGTCATGTCCCATCTAGGAATCTTGCACATGCTAGTCCGCAGCGGCCCCTCGCGGTCGCGAATGGGAACTTTCTGCCCGAGGATGTCCGGACGGAGCCGAGCTCTGGGCCGAGGATGTCCGGACGGAGCCGAGCTCTGGGCCGAGGATGTCCGGACGGAGCCGAGCTCTGGGCCGAGGATGTCCGGACGGAGCCGAGCTCTGGGCCGAGGATGTCCGGATGGAGCCGAGCTCTGGGCCGAGGATGTCCGGACGGAGCCGAGCTCTGGGCCGAGGATCTCCGGACGGAGCCGAGCTCTAGGCCCCGAGCGATCGGCGGCCGCTTCGTCAGGAGGTGAGAGGTGAGAGTGGGGTGGAGCGTCCCTGGGAGAAGATGGCGGCTCGGTGAAGACAGTCGGACCTCAAGGGTTTCTGCGGCGGGTAATCTCATCGATGAAGAGCGGGGAGATGGCGCTGGAAGAGCTGGGCAAGCTCGAGTACCTGTCACTGGTCTCCAAGGTCTGCACCGAGCTGGACAACCACCTGGGCATCAACGACAAGGATCTGGGTGAGGAGCCGCGCCGTCCTTCCCCATCCCCCCTTCACTCAGAGTCAGATAACAAATAAACTTGCCCTTTATTCCAACTCGTCCATACCCTCCAAGATGCCCCATCTAAGTCAGTCACATTTGTCTGCGTTTCCCCCCATATCCCTCTAAATCTGTCCCTTTGATCAGTCGTTTTCACACCTTGCCCTTCCATATCTCGGTGTCTTCCCGACTCTCAGTCTGAAGAAAGGTCTCGACTTGAAATGTCACCCATTCCTTCCCTCCAGAGATGCTGTCTGCTCTGTCCCGCTGAGTTACTCCAGCAATGTGCCTATCTTTGGTGTAAACCAGCATCTGCAGTTCCCTCCTACACTTCAAATCTTTTCTAACTAAGTACCTGTCCAAATGTCATTTACATGTTGTTACAGTACCTGTCTGAACTACCTCCTCTGGCATCCTGTTCCTTTTACGTTTACCAAAAACACCTCAACGAAACAAGAATGACAAGTTTAACATTGAAACTTTGATTAGTAAACTCTTTACTAATTGAGAAGGATGCCATATCCCTCTAAACCTTTCCTATGAGATCTTGTCCTGTCTCAGCCTCCTGCACTACAACAAATAAACTCCTAGCCTGTCCAACCTCTCCTTAAAACACATACCCTAGGGTCCTGGAAACGTGCTCATAAATCTTCTCTGCACTTTTTCTCACTTAATGGCAACCTTCCTAAAGCAGGCAGACCAAAACTGACCACACTACTGCAAATAATGTCTCACCAATGTATTCTACACCTGTAACATAATGTCTCAACATTTATACTGACTACCCTGATCGATTATGGTCAATGTACCAAAAGCCTTCTTTACCACCCTACTTACCTGTGATACCACTTTCAGGGAACTATATTCTGCTCTACAGCACACCCAAAGGCCCTATCATTCATTGTGAAGGTGCTGCCCTCGTTTGACTTTCAAAATGAAACACCTCGCACTTATCTGCATTAATCTCTATTAGCCATTCCTCAACCCACTTGCCCAGTTGATCAAAATCCTGCTGTAATATTTGATAACCATCTTCACCATCTACTATACCACTTACTTTTGTATCCTCAGCAAACGTACTAATCATATATTTGAGCAGGAGGCTAGTTTATCTTGGCCAGGACATTGTGGCCCTAAGGGCCTGTTCTAGGCTGTACTATTCTATATAGTTAGAACATTTCTTCCAAGTAACTTCCAAGAACAATGACTGGTGGAAGAAAATGTTGGAAGTGCTTAGTAAGTTGGGCAGCATCTGTGGAGCGAGAAACAGTCAATGTTACTGGTTATGGAGACAGGTCCTTCAGCCCACAGATTCCACAGCAACCACCCATTTTAACTGAATCCTACACAAGTCCATGTTATTGTCCTTCCATTCCCTCTCTCTTCCCAACCAATAGGTAAAATTGTAAAATTTACAGTAATCAATAGAGAGAAAAATAGAGGAAGAGGCAAGGGTATCTCAAAAGCCACTTTGTTAAGGGCTGAAGGACTCTTTGCATGCTGCCTGACCAGCTGAGTGTTTCCATGAATTTCTCACTTTCTGATTTCCTGAATCTGCGTTTTTTTTAACACAAATTCTGGTCAGAATTTGCCAGGAGTTTGCAGAAAGAGGTTTTGAGCACATCCTTCAGTTAATTCCTCTGGCAGTACTACCCGCTGCACCATGCTACTTGGGAATCTGCATGTACAATTGGCAAGGAGGCAGAAAAGACTGCAGAGGCTGGAATCTGTAGCAAAAACAAAGAGAGCACCTCAGGGCGGCACATGTTCCGCAATGGTAGAGTTGCTACCTTACAGGGCCAGAGACCCGAGTTCGATCCTGACTATGGGTGTTGTCCGTATGGAGTTTGCACATTCTCCCTGTGACCACGTGGGTTTTCTCCAGGTGGTCCTGTTTCCTCCCACATTCCAAAGACTTGCAGGTTTGTAGATCAATTGGCTTCTGTAAATTATCCCTAGTGTGAAGGATCGAACGTGTGTACGGGTGATCGTTGGTTGGTGTGGACTCGGTAGACCAAATGACCTGTTTCCATGCTGTATCTCTAAGCTAAAAACCTGGAGGAACTCAACGTGTCAGGCCACATCTATGCAGGGCAATAGGCAGAGCACAAGAGACTTCAGGTGCTAGAATCTACAGCAAAACTGCAGATGCCGGAATATGAATCAAGGCCTTGATGAAGCGTCTCAACCCAAAACAATGTCTGTCCTTTTCCTCCTTCGATGCTACCTGACTCGCTGTGTTCCATCGACTGCCCTGCTTGTTATGTTTTGAATGAAAGTTTGCTTTTTCCTTGAATTCGATATTAGTGATAGAATCAATAAAGACCATCATTGTTTCTTCATAGTAAAATCATTATTATTTAGTGTTTTCAAACATAAGGATGAATGATTTGCTTTCAGTCAGATGTGTGCAATATAAAATGTTGGATCTTTTAATGTTATGGTGTTTTTCTGTTTCCAGCTGAATTTATCATTGATTTGGCTGAGAAGTACATCACTTTCGATACTTTCAAAGGAGCACTGCTAAAGAATGGAGCCGAGTTTACGGTAAGGTCCATACAGGACAATTATAATCTGTTCCTTACTTGTATAACAATCCCTTTTGCCCAAAGGAATTGCAGATGTTCCATCTTCTTATCGAGTCTACATCACAAGATTAGAAATTGTTCAGCCAGAGGTGAACACACTTCTCGGCATCTGCATTCAATGGCGTCTTGCGCTTATTGTGCTTCTTGTGCGTAGTGGTGGAAACAGGGCCGCGACGCGAATGCTCTTTCCTTGACCCTAGATGTTTCATAAATTCCCAAGATAATCTGACAAAAGGGGTCTGATTTGAACTGTCTTTAATCAATACAAGTCTTCCCATAACTAACCAGTCCGCCCTTTACTGAGACACTAAATTATTTTTTTAGATGCAAGCATTAGTGAAACAGTGCTTTGTATAGTTTAAACATATTTGATATTTCAAATTTAAGAGTCAAGGGTGTTTTATTGTCATATGTCCCAGATAGAACAATGGAATTCTTACTTGCAGCAGCACAACAGAATATGTAAACATAGTACACTGTAAACAATATAAATAAAATAGAGAGAAAAGAAAAGTTCAATGTGTGTATATATACACATACTCACATATACACATTTATATTGATTGTGTGTGTGTAATTGTATTGATTGTGTGCACACATACGTACACACAAAAAAATGCAAGAATAGTGCAATAATAACAATAATACTCTGTGTAGCTTACTTGAGGTTGTAGTGTTTAATAGCCGAATGGCGGTAGGGAAGAAGATGTTACAGTTTTCAGTCTCCTGTACCTTCTTCCCAGTGGCAGGGGTGAAGTGAGTGTACGGCCAGGGTTGTGTGGGTCTCTGATTATGCTGGCTACCTTTTTGAAGCAGTGATTCCAGTAAATCCTTTTGATGGTGGGGAGGTCAGAGCCGGTGAAGGACTGGGCAGTGTTCACAACTCTTTGCAGTCTTCCTCGTTCCCGGGCGTTCAAGTTGTCGAACCAGGCCGAGATGCAACCAGTCAATATGCTCTCTACTGTATACCTCTAGAAGTTGAGGAGAATCCTCTCTGACATACCGAATCTCCGTAATCTTCTCAGGAAGTCAAAGTGTTGAAGTGCTTTCTTTATAATTGTGTGCTGGGTCCAGGAAAGATCTTCAGAAATATGCACGCCCAGGAATTTAAAGTTTTTGACTCTCTCCACCATTGTTCTGTTGTTATAAACGGGATTGTGGGTCCTCATCCTTCCTTTTCCAAAGTCCACAATCAGTTCATTGGTCTTACTGATATTGATAGCCATGTTGTTGTGCTGGCACCATTTGGTCAATCGGTCGATCTCACTTCTATACTCTGACTCATCATCATCTGTAATTCGTCCAACAACAGTGGTATCGTTGGCGAACTTGAAGATGGAGTTCGCACTGTGTCCAGCTATACAGTCATGACTTTAGAATGAGTAGAGCAGGGGGCTGAGCACACAGCCTTGAGGTGGTCCCGTACTGATCGTTATTGGGGGAAGAAGTGTTTCTGCCAATTTGAACAGACTGCGGTCTGTTGATGAGAAAGTCGAGGATCCAATTGCAGAGGGATGCGCAGAGACCCAGTTCCGTGAGCTTGGTAACCACCTTTTTTTTTTTTTTTTCTTTTTTTTTTTTAAAATCAAACATATTTATTCAAATATTAAAATAGTATTTACAATACAATAAAACAAAACACCACCATAATACAAGACAAACAAATATGCTAAGCAACTTCTAAACAACTATATTGCAATCCTTGTACAGGATACATTCAACCCCCCTCGGTGCCCAGCGGTCGCGGAACTCCCTCAGGGTGCCCGTAGACAGGGCGTATTCCCTTTCTATCCGCACCCGGGTACGGACGTATCCCCGGAAAAGGGGCAGGCAGCCGGCTCGGGTAGAGCCCTCCACCGTCTGGCGCCTTGAATCTCGGATGGCCAACTTGGCCAGGCCCAGGAGCAACCCAACCAGGACATCTTCAGCCCTGGTAACCAGCTTTTTTTTTTTTTTTTTTTTTTTAAATCAAAAATATTTATTCACATATTAAAATAGTATTGACAATACAATAAAACAAAACACCACCATAATACAAGACAAGCTAAACAATTATATTGCAATCCTTGTCAAGGATACATTCAACCCCCCTCGGTGCCCAGCGGTCCCGGAACTCCCTCAGGGTGCCCGTAGACAGGGCGTATTCCCTTTCCATCCGCACCTGGGCACGGACGTATCCCCGGAAAAGGGGCAGGCAGCCGGCTCGGGTAGAGCCCTCCACCGTCTGGCGCCTTGAATCTCGGATGGCCAACTTGGCCAGGCCCAGGAGCAACCCAACCAGGACATCTTCAGCCCTGGTAACCAGCTTAGAGGGGATGATGGTATTGAACATCGAGCTGTAGTCTATAAACAACAGCCTGACATGTGTGTTTTTATTGACGAAGTGGTCCAGTGCAGAGTGGAGAGCTAGTGAGATCACATCCTCCGTTGACCTGTTGCGGTGGTAGGCAAGCTGCAGTGAGTTGAGGTTCTTGTTGAGGAACGAGTTGATATGCACCATAACCAACCTCACAAAGCACTTCATCACCACGGACGTTAGTGCCACCGGTCGATAGTCATCACCTTACTCTTCTTGGGCTCCGGTATTATTGATGTCCTCTTAAAACAGGTGGGAACCTCACACCTCAGTATTTGAGAGGTTGAAAATGTCCGCAAAAACTCCAGCCAGTTGGTCTGCACAGGTTGTGAGAACTTGACCGGGCATACTATCAGGTCCGGACGCTTTCCGAGGGTTCACGCCCCCCCAAGGATCTTGTGACGTCGGTGTCTGTAACTTCTCTCCAGAGATGCAGCCTGTCCTGCTGAGTTACTCCAGCCTCCAGCTTTTTGTGTCTATCTTTGGCAGATAGAACCAGGTGTGGTGAGAGGATGGGGGGATGAACAAAGGGAGAATAAAACCAGATGGCCCGGTGCATCTGTATGGGTGGTGAGCACACAGTATGGGTAGCTTGAAAATTGTAAAATTCACTATCAATACCAATGGGTTGTAACTGACCCAAAGTGGAAGGTGAGATGTTCTTTCAATTTGTGTTTGGCCTCTCCATAACAATGGCAATATACTGGGAATCTTTCCTGTTCCCTCTGTCCTGATATAGTATCTCGACCCAAAACGTTGATCTGCAGTTTTGCCTCCACAGATGCTGATTGACCTGCTGAGTTCTTCCAACCTTCTGATTTTGTTCTATATTCCAGCATTTGCAATCTCCTGTTTCTTCACTAACGTATATGTGTTGTACTGATGCTAAGTGTAATTCCACCCAAATTTAGTTTTGTTGTAGATTCTAATTCTTCGCACTGACTAATGTTCATAACTTTTGTTGTTTTTCTAGGATTCACTCGTCAGCAATTTGTTACGTCTTATACAGACTATGCGACCTCCAGCCAAACCATCAACTTCCAGCAAATGTAAGGAATGCAGCATGTTCTTTTTTGTACACACACAGTTGATTGGATTTTCATAGATTTATTGAATTTCCAAACACAAAAAGAGGCTATATAGCCATCCCAGCTGCACTGATTCCCTGAAAAACGGTTACTTTTCTCGTTTCCTTTTTCATTCTTAATGTTGAGCAAAACACACAGTGCTGGAGAGACTTAGCATTTCAACAGCATGTGGAGAAAGTGGACAGACGATGTTTCAAATCTGGAACCTTTTATAAACTGATAGGATAGAGGAAAGAAAGCTGAAAAAGAGAGGTGGGGGTGTGATGAAGCCCGGCAAGTGACAGGTGGATATATATGGGGGGGGATGATTGGTAGATGGGTAAATGTAAGCGACACAGGCTAGAGGTAAGGAGACAAAAACGTCTCCGGAAAACAGGCACCAGCCTGTGACTTGCGAGCTCCCGACGATGTCGCCTGCTGGCCCGCAGCCGAGACCCGGATTCAGGTCGCCGCCGCCTCAGCCACCGGAGCACCGTCCCCGCGCCGGGCCGCCCTCACGGGAGCGCCGTCTCAGCCCCGCGCCGGACCACCCTCACGGGAGCGCTGTCCCAGCCCCGAGCCAGGCCGCCACAGCCACTGGAGCACTGTCCCAGCCCCGAGCCGGACCGCCCTCACGGGAGCGCCGTCTCGGCCCCGCGCCGGGCCGCCCTCACGGGAGCGCCGTTCCAGGCCGGGCCGTCTTCACGGGAGCGCCGTTCCAGCCCCGAGCCGGGCCGCCACAGCCACCAGAGCGCCGCTCCAGCCCCGAGCCGGGCCGTCTTCACGGGAGCGCCATTCCAGCCCCGAGCCGGGCCGCCACAGCCACCAGAGCGCCGCTCCAGCCCCAAGCCGGGCCGCCCCCACGGGAGCGCCGTCCCAGCCTTCGAGTCGTGCCGCTGCCACCGGAGCATTTTAGCCCCGCGCCGGGCCGCCCTCACCGGAGCGCCGAGTCGTGCTGCTGCCCGAACGCCGCCACAGCTCGAAGACGGCCAGCTTCGCGTTGGTGAGTCCTGGCTGGCTCTACCTCCGGAGACGCGAGGTCGGTCGCAGGTTGGAGGCCGCCAGCTCCGCCATTAGGCCTCAGCGCGGACGGAGGCAGAGAAGAGGGATACGACAAGAAAAAGTCGCATTCCCCCGAAGGGAGAGACAGAAAGTGCTGTTTCAGCCCCCCCCCCCCCCCCCACCCACACATAACACAACCTAAAAACCAAAACGTTAACTAAACAAGACAAAAAAAACAACACAAAAAAGTAAAAACAGATGGACTGCAGGCGAGCCGCAGCCGTACAACAGCGCCGCCACTTCCAGATTCAATGTGATAAGCCATTCAATGTGATCATGGCTGAAATGTAGGACTCCGGGATGTGTAATGAGCATATGGGGAAGGGTGAAAGAGCAAGGTGACTGGGGGTGGGGCTAGGAGTAATGTGTCTGCCCTGAGGGAGAATGGGAGGTGGCAGGGGAGGAGGCAGGGCAAGAAGTATTCTTAACGTTTAACAACATTCTTAAATTTTATTCATTCTTGATTTTTCTTGTTTTTTTTCCACAGTGGAATTACCAAAACAAAAATCAGAAAAAGAGAAGATGAAAGAGTTATACCCTGCCCTTTGCATGGCGGATAACCCATCAATACGGGTAAGTTTGACATTTGCTTCTCTCTAAGATCCCTTCATGGAAATTTAATTTCTGATGTTTTTCAGTCTATAACTTCTCTCTCATTTAGCTGAGATTGTGACATTCATTTGAGGATAACTTTGCTCGACAGGCTAATTTTCATCTTTGAATGGAAATTGAAACGAGAAATATTGGATGTGGACAGGGTTGGGATTTGGGAGAGAAAATGCATAAACATTTGGGGGTGGCTTTTCATCAGGGCAGAGTTTGGATTTGAAACGCTTCGTATTTCTTTACTCAGTCCACTTATCTCATTCTCAAATCAGACAGTCGACATCTTAGGTATTTTGAAGGAGTTTTTGGAATATTAGTCATATATATTAGCTATTATTATTGATATAATACTAGATTTACAAAAAATGAAGCTTTGGTCCCTGCTTTTGGATCATCTTAGCTTTGTTTCTTGGGTATAATTTTAGGCTAAACTCTCTCTCACGCAATGTCACTTCTAGTCTCAGAACTCCAGAGTTTAAGGGGATACCTAATGGAAGTATATAAAATTATGAGAGGCATAGATAGGGTGGACAGTCATCACCTTTCTCCCTGGACGGAAAAATCAAATACTAGAGGGCATAGCTTTAAGGTGAGAGGGGCATAGTTTAAAGAAGATATGTAGGGAAACATTTTTTACATAGAAGGTGAGGAGTTCCTGGAACGTGCTGCCAGCATTGGTGACAGAGGCAGATATGATAGTGGCATTGAAGAGGCTTTTGGATAGGTATATGGATATACAAGGAATGGAGGCATAAGGATTATGCATAGATAGATAAAAGATGGTCTTGGCATCATGTTCAGATGAAGAAGCCTGTTCTTCAGCTGAACTGTTCTATGCAAGTCAAATTGTTGTCTTTTTAGGTGTTCACAAATAAAATCATTGGAGAAATCCCTGCATCTAATGGTATTCTATAAATACAACATCTGCCTGCGCAATATGTCCAAACAATACAATATTCTGTATGAATCGTAGAAAGGTGTTCTCCCATGAAAATCTCGTGTGATTCTGCGTTCAAAGTACTCAGTTGTTAGAAACTAAGCCTGCGATTTGTTTTGCAGACTTTTATGGATGAAGCTGATATGAAAGTGGCTGCAGATGCATTGAAAGAACTTGAGGCTTTGATGCCAACAAAGAATGATATTAAAAAAAGCAAACACAGGTATTTTTTTGCAGTTTCCTTTTAAATGTTTTTTAATAACTTGCTTTTCTTAATAGATCAGGAGAAACATACATCAAATAATGTGCAATAAGAGTACAGACTGAAGGTCCTAGGTCAGTTTACTGTTGTACTGAGCTGCAGTGATAGTGGGGTAGCTACAGCTTTGTACCATGAAAGTTGGGCACATGGGTAACAAGATGGAACTCTGCCAGGATTCCTGTTGTTCAGTGAATGTAATCAAATAGTGTATTTTCAGTCATTGGGAGATGGTTAAAGTTTTCCACATTTGACTAAATGCCCTGCAGAGCATGAAAGTTAGTTCTCTGACACCTCCTCATACTTCCCTATGGACCATTGTCCCAACAGCAAACATCAACCCATTGTCTCACAGGCAGGCTTTTCCCTGGTCCCAAGCAACTCATTTTCACCACAGATGTTTAATTCTTCTACATCACCACCTCACTCTAGAATTGCATAAGGACTCTTTAAACAAAGATCTAACCAGTTCCCCTTCGCCACAACTATATTTTTGCCTGGTTGAACTCATTCTCATGAACAATATAACTTTTAACACCACTCTCTTTAAATCATATTTATTATGTGCACGTAAAAAGTAGAGTGACAGGCAGGGCTCAAGCAGACATGGACACAAAGTGCTGGAGTAACTCAGCGGGTCAGGCAGCATCTCAGGAGAAAATGCATAGGTGACATTTTTGACCGAGAAAAGCCCTACATCATGGCAAACGCAGAACGTTGATGTGGATGTGAACAGCTGGGGAGGTGATGAGGTGGAATTGGTGATGCTCCTCCTGGCAATAATGGAGTCCCCGGTCTCTGCCACGCGAAGGTCGGGCGCATGGTGAGTTCCAGCGGTGAAGCCTCGGGCCTGCGGGTGGTCGAGTTGAGGAGTGGCGGAAGAGGGACCTGTCTGGAAGGGGGCAAGCTTGTGATCCTTAATAGAGCAGAGGCAGCATGCAGTTGAGAAGCAAAACGTACCAAAAGCATATCTGAAGCTTTCTTTCAAATTAAGCCATTTTTGGATTGGGTCACTGAAAGGAAGACATGGAAGGAATAAAATAAAGAAGAAATCCAGGGTGTTATTTCGAATGTTAAATAAATTATGATGGTAGACTATTGTTCAACTCAGCAAAGGACCTATTTTGGCTTCTTATCAGACAGTTTTTCTTTCAATTAATGAGTGATTGCAACATGGAATATAATTTCTTCGAGAGTAGTTGATGCAAATTTTAAGATCTTCTTGTACGCTGTTATTGGGGTGACCTTAAAATGTAAGTACATTCTGTTACATTCTGTGTGCCATGTGGCAAACCTGTGTTGTAAATCTCCATAGAAATATGGATGACTCTAAGTTGAAACCATCTCAGCATGTTCACCTTAAGCACTGAGGTATAAATCGGTATGTGGCTGGTGATCAAATGTTGGCCAACATAATGAAGTTTACCTAAATATTACCTGTAATCTCAGAGATTTCGCCTCTCAATGAGGGTGTTACACTGATTTTCCCACCTTAAACTGGATTTGGAGTTGTTACTCGGATCAGCTACATGAAAGAATAAATGTATATTTAGGACCTTTCGCGTGCCTTTCTAATGTTTTTCAATGTCCTTTCAACGTTGTCATGATTTATTTTAATTTATTAAATGTGGAATTGTGTTTCTCATTCACAGCTCTCATGAAAAGGGAAGGAGAAGGAAAAGGAGTCGCAGTCATAGCCGAGACAGAGACCGAGACCGGAAACGCCGACACAGGTCAAGGTCTAGATCACACTCCCGAGACCGAAACAAAGGAAAAACCAGCAGGCGGTCCAGAAGCAGAAGTCGGAGCCCGAGCCGAGATTATAAGGAACATGTCAGAGTCAACGAGAAGAGCTCTGAGAAAAGGAAAGAAAGACACGTCGACAGGCCTCCACCTGAGGAGCCATCCGTGGGGGAAATATACAATGGCAAAGTCACTAGCATCATGCAGTTTGGATGTTTTGTACAGCTGGAGGGTCTGAGGTATGGTGTAGCACTAAAGAAGCAGTGGGTATCGTTGCAACAGTCTTGAAGCTTGATAAGAAGGATGAGAATGATGGGAATATCGTTTTTCAAACTATGGAGGGGAGGGGAGGGGGGGGGGGAAGAATCAAACATGTTGAGAAATGTTCAAAGATATTGACACTGACAATTAGCATTGCATTGTTAAGACACCACTCAGAACTTTCCTTTTCCATCAGTTTCCTGCAATTGTGTACAATTTGCCAAATCACTTGTCAGTGTTTTAATTTCTGTCAAATAGTTTCTTACAGTTATTGCTGCAAGGAGGAATGTTTTCCTTACATGTTTATTGCTCAGCCAATACTTCCCAAATTCTGGATGGTGTAAGGAGGCATCAGAAGTGCTTAGAACAATCAGAAGTGCTTTGTGAAATGACAACCATGTTGCCTCCTTGTTTACTCAGGGTCATTAAAATAATAGATTTTTTTTGAAAATTATGCAAGAAATAATTCTTATGGCTGAGGGTAGTGCCATGATTCTTGCAATTTTATACATTTACAAGGCTCAAAACTGCACAATATTAATTTCTACTTGTACTAAGATGGCGGATGTGCAGGAGTGGGCGCCGTCTGTGTATGGCAGCCTGCCCGCAGTCCGTCTCTTCACCTTTTTTTATTTTAAGTCCTGTTTAAAAAAAAATGTTTGTTAGTTAGTTGGAGCTCTTTTATGTGGCCTGCCATCGAGAGTGGAGCGGCGTTTCCTGTCGGGACTGGCCAGGACTACAGCTTCGGCGGCGGTGCAGCGCTGGGATACCAACAGGGAGCGGGCGATGCCTTACCGGGTCGCCGTGCGGTAAGCTCCGGAGCGCTGTGGCTGCCGACTCCCAACATCACGGAGCTGGGGCTGCGGGCGTCCGGCCGCGGGCGGCGATGGATTTGGAGCGCCGCGGAGCCAGGGATCGAGTTCGCCGGGGTCGGAGCTCCAACCGGCGCGGCCTGAGGGCTACGAGTGCCCCGGTCTCCGGTCTCCAGGGAGGAGGCAACCGCTCCAGACTTTCCAAGCCGCTTGAGGAATTGTTTCACCTGACGCCGGAGTTCCATCTTCACGGCAAGAGGGCCCTGAAAACCATCGGACTGGCTGCAAGGCCACAAATGGGCCCCGACCTCGGGTGTTTCAGAGGAAGAGGACTTAACTTTCTGGTGCCTTTCCCCACAGTGGAAATTTTTGATTCTGCTGTGGGGGGACGTTTGTGTTGAACTCTATAATGTGTTGTGTCCATTTTCTTTATTTTTTTGTTAACCATTTTCTATGGTATGGAAACTTATTAGCTATTTTATGTAAACACTTTGGTGTCAATGCGAGTTGACTTAAAACGTGCTATATAAATAAAACTTACTTACCTACTTACTAGTTTTTTTTATTGCATTAAAAATATTTTAGTTTCTTTGAGAAACACTGCCTTACATACAAAGCTTCTGGAGGGTGCAGGGGCTGCTGTTAGGGTGTTAGGTGGGGAGTGTGAGAAAGGGTAGGGTGAGAAACGAAGCATGCCATACTGTGACTGAAGTACATCAGGAGATTATGCAAGTTCATTTCTCCACCATCTATTAATAATAATATAATAAACTTTATTACGGACTCGAGGTCCAGACAAGGGGCAACATTACATTAAAAAAATGCATTGCATATTAAATATCATAAAGTACATATCAAATCTTAGTATATCACTTATAAAAGCATCATAAATTATATATTTTTAAAAACACAATACATAAATTAAAAATCCAGATTAAAAGAATGATCTATGTCCTACAACGAGACAACGATACCAGTGTCTCCACAGCTGGGATTCGTAGCGTGTAGTGCTAATCCTTATGTTTGACAAGGCCACAATAATTACATTTTTAGAGTCATTTATCCTGCAAATGAATTTATACATGTGATTTCTTAGGATAGCTTCTAAAGTACTGACTCCTGCAGCCACAAACATATTTTAGATCTATTAAATCTGTTCTTAATATCATGATTGAGATATGGTGTTCTAGATTCCCATGCTTCTTGAAGCTTGATATTAGAATTTATACAGGATTATGTAGATCATGTCTCTAATTATTATTATTACTAATTTATGGAAACACTTAAATCGCAAACCTACCTATTGATTTTTTATCAGTGTTTTTTTTGGATGTTTCAGATACCAGCCATTCCTCAGGTCTGTGTCAATGCATGAACTGCTTTTAAAAAAATGTAGTTTTTCTGTTTTTATTCAAAAAATATGTCATGCGTATTGTATATAGATGTGTATTAATCATTGCGTTGTCGCTGTGCCAATAATTTTTTATTGCACTTTTTTAAGAAAACGCTGGGAAGGCTTGGTCCACATATCCGAGCTGCGCCGAGAGGGGCGTGTGGCGAATGTTGCTGATGTTGTTAGCAAAGGTCAAAGAGTAAAGATTAAAGTGTTATCGTTCACTGGGTCCAAAACAAGCTTGAGTATGAAGGTAATTACAAATAATTTCTAAATGAAAATCTTTGAGAGCAATTTTTAAACAATGTTCAAAACTAGTTAAGGCTTGTTGCATGTGTCAGGGTAATAAAAACATAGACCATCTTGAGCAAAACTTAAAGTACTCGAGCAACTCAGCAGGTCGGGCAGCATCAGTGGAGGGAATGGACAGGCGGTGTTTCGGGTCTGAACCCTTCCTCAGCCCATTTTGAAGAAGGGTCCAGACCCAAAACGTCACATGTCCACTCCCTCCACCGAAGCTGCCTTACCTGCTGAGTTCCTCCGGCATTTTGTTTTTTTGCACAAGATTCCAGTATCTGTAGTTCCTTGTGTCTCATTAGACCATCGTGATTGTAGCTTGGAGTCTTAATTTTGGGGAAAAGAACGAACTTCTGCTCTGAGTTAATATGAATCTGGTTTAATCGTTAGGATGTAGATCAAGAGACTGGCGAGGATCTAAATCCAAACCGGCGGCGTAATGTTGGTGGTGAAAGCAATGAGGAAACTGCCATGAGGAACCCTGATCGACCCAGCAACTTGTCACTAGTCAACACTCCCGAGGTAGAGGATGATGTGCTGGAACGCAAGCGGCTCACTAAAATCTCCGATCCAGAGAAATGGGAGATCAAGCAGGTGGGTCCTCACTAAGAAATTAACCTGTCAGATGGCAAACATAATATTATTGGAGTTTGTTTAATAAGTACCTTTTGAAGCTAGTGTTGAGCTGGTATTTCAGAAATAATTAATTAACAAAAAGACGATGCCAACAACTTTCCTGTGGTTGTGATTTCCTTCATAATTCATAATGTCTGATCCATAATGAGTGGCACGGTGAGGCAGCTGCCAGAGCCGCTGCCTCACAGCACCAGAGACATGGGTTTGACCCTGACTGTGTAGAGTTTGTAGGTTCTCCCTTTCTCTGTGTGGGTTTCTTCTGGGTGCTCTGGTTTCCTCCCACATACCAAAGACATGTGGGTTTGTAACCCTCTAAGTTGCTCCCAATGTGTAGGGAGTGGATGCAAAAGTAGAACTAGTGTGAATGGGTGATCGATGGAGAGCGTGGACGGTGGAACGAAGGACCTGTTCCCATGCTGTTTCTTTCTTTCAATCAATTAATCATTGGTTTCAAATGGATAGAAGCCACATGGCCACCTGAAATCTCCAGTTGCCTGTACTTCCTGGAATGGATGCAGAGGGTGTGAGGTGCTGATTCCTGAGGTGTATCAAATAAGCCTCTAGTAGCATAGTGCTGAGGCCCTGCCTCTGCAACACTCTCACAGTGTTCAGTAGAATCAAAGCTGAGGTCTGATGCATGCCTCCCATGAAAACTGTAAAGTTCAATTATATTTAAAAAAAATCAGAAACCTATAAAATTATCAACTTTTCATTGCTCACTAATTTTCATGCCAGGAGCTGCCATTCTAAAAACTGGGGTCTCTAGTTGTGTGCCGGGTCTGTAGGGCAGAGGAACCGAGGGATGGATACCTCAGAGTGATGTTGGGGACTGCTATTGGGACATGGCTCCACTCTTATGAGTTCAGCTGTGCAGCAGAGTGCTTGATGCACTGGGATCTGTCTATCTGAGTGAGACTGCCAGAGTGTGGGCATCACTGAATGCCATTGTTTCCCTTTGAAGCTGCCAGCAAAGTTTGATCCATTGTATTTTTCAGGAACAAATTACATTTGCAAGCAAGATTTTTTGTCTAACATTTTTTATGCGTGAACATTTAATATTTTAGATGATTGCAGCAAATGTTATCTCAAAGGAAGAGTATCCTGACTTTGATGAAGAAACAGGAATCCTGCCTAAAGTTGATGATGAAGAAGGTATGATGCATTTTTCCTGGTGCAGGGTCTTATCCCAAAACCTCAACCATCCCTTTGCCTCCCACTGATTTCCTTTTGAAGCTTATATTTTGCTTTGTGATCCAATGTTCATTTCATTGAGTGGAAAATAAGCACTAATTGTTAAATCTCAGTTTGGTGTTTGGTGCTTCATGCTTGGTGATCAGTTCACAGCCATACCTTCAGCTGCCTGAATCTTAAATTCGGGAATTTTAGTCTCAGTTCTAATTGAACCACAACCTCTCCTCCCCATCGGTCTCGTCCCCATGCTGCCTCGATCTTTGCATGACAACTACCCTGTCTGATATGTACACACTCTCTCTTGTCACCTACTTTGCAAGATTTATCTGTGGATCATTGCATTTTCTTGCCATAATGATCATTTTTTACAAACGTTCCTATTAAGTGGCTTGACTTGGAGCTACAAGAAACTTCAGATACTGGGCGGTGAGGGGTGTTGTTTGTAGGCTAATTCTCTAAAATTGGAGAATTCAATATTCATACCATTAGGTTGTACAATACCTAAGTGCTGACTATGAGGTGCTGTTACTCTGGTTTTCTCACTCTAGAGGCACTGGACAGAAAGATCAATATGGGAATGGGAGTTAAAATGGTTAGCAACCGGGAAATCAAACCAAACGCAAATGTTTGGCGAAACAGTCGCCTAATCTTTGCTCGGTGTCGCCGGTGTAGAGGAAGACACATCAAGAACACCCAATATAGTAGATGTGGTTAGAGGAGGTGCATATCTTAATGTGGTGGATCATGAGGCACCTGAAAGGACACTGATATATTGATGACTGCCCAAATAACGATAAAACCCTTCTGTCTGAATTGGTGAAGATGGTGAAGTTTAGGTGATTAAGTTGCTCGCTGTGGTTTTGCATTTCAAAGTAAAAATTTAAAAATCCGCGTGTGTTATTTTTGCAGAGCTATGGTTTGTAGTTTGATTTTGTCTTCTGTTTTTTAGATGAAGACCTAGAAATAGAGCTGGTGGAGGAAGAGCCCCCGTTCCTCAGAGGGCACACCAAGCAGAGCATGGACATGAGTCCTGTCAAAATAGTAAAGGTACACAGAGCGATTAAATCCAGGGATTCATTCTTCTGTTTTAATGTATGCTTTGTACAGAGTTTGCAGAATATTTTTTAGACTTTCACTCCATTTGAAGCATTTTGCTACTTAATTTTAATGTAATAAGCTAGAAATTTATCCATAAAATTATCAAAGAGAGAGGGGGGATAGTGGGGGAAGGGAGGGGGAGGTGGAGGGGGGAAAGAGAGGAAGGGGAGGTGGAGGGGGGAGAGGGGGAGGGGGTAGAGAGGGGTGGAGGGGGAGAGAGGGTGGAGGGGAGAGAGAGGGGGAGAGGGGGGGAGGGGGAGAGAGGGGGTTTAGGCTGGGGTGGAGGGGGGAGGGAGGTAGAGAGGAGGGGGGAGGGAGGTAGAGAGGAGGGGGGAGAGGAGGAGGGGGGGAGAAGAAGGGGGGGAGAGATGGAGGAGGTGGAGGGGAGCCGGGCGAATGAGCGGGCTGCGAAAAGCGGAGAGAGTCCGGGGAGAGAGAGAGAGCTCTAGTACAGAGCCCGACTCTCGGCATCTCTCGGGAAACCCGGAGTGGGGGAGCGGGGGGGAGGAGCAGGATAGGAGCGGGCAGGAGCGTTTAGCAGCGGGGGGGCGGTTAGCAGCGGGAGGGAGGGGGCGTGACTTCAGTCGCTGCTCGTGGAGCATAGCACAGCAGGCCGCGAGGAGAAAGTTCTTGAAAAGCAAGCTGGGAAGCTCGTGAGTGCCGGTGACCTTGGGATCTGCAGAACAGAGCCCACTCGCTCGTTCTTTCTGCGTCTTTTGAAGAACGGGGGGTGGGGGGTGACGCGACTCCTGGAAAACAGTGCCCAGCAGGCAGCGCATTGACAATTCTGCGCAGCTTGCCGCGAGGAGTAAAGGCATTGTGACGTCATCCAGCTCGTTTCAGCGCGTTAGATTTTAAAAAGATCTCAGATTGGTGATCAATTTTAGTTAAAATCAGGAAATACTGAATCAAATTTTCAGATGAGGCGATTTTCGACATCATGAGGTAAATCTACCGGATTTCACCAATAGCGCGTCGGGTTTTGGATAAGATGCGATTCACAAGCGAACTAACGAAAGATCAGATCAGAGTTTTATAAGTATACTAGACCAAGTGCAGACCCGTTGGGTCTGTGTGTGTGTCCCCCCCCCCCAGCGCGAGGTTGCGTGGGGGGGGGGGGTGAGGGGGCGGCATGCGGCGTCACACACACTAACCACCCACACACACACTAACTACCCCCTTGATATTATATTAATATTATAAATTTGTTCCTTTTACCCCATAACCGTCTTATCTACTGACGCATAACGCCCAACTCGCAGGCGCGTCTAGAGGTGGGGGGGGGTAGAGAGTGAGGGCAGAGAGAGAATGGGGAGAGGCAGAGAGAGGGGCAGAGACAGAAGGGCAAGAGACAGAGGGAGAGGGGGGTGGAGGGGAGGCGGAGAGGGAGGGTAGGTGAGGGGGGTTGGGGGAGGAGGGGAGAGAGAGATGGGAGGAGAGAGGGGAGAGAGAGGGGGGAGAGAGAGAGGGGAGAGAGAGAGAGGGGAGAGGGGAGGGGAGAGAGAGAGCAAGGGGGAGAGAGAGAGAGAGGGAGGGGGGAGAGAGAGAGAGGGGGGGGAAGAAAGGGAGGGGGAGATGGAGAGAGAGAGAGAGGGAGGGGGGAGAGAGAGAGGGGGGGGAAGAAAGGGAGGGGGAGATAGAGAGGAGTGGGGGAGAGAGAGAGGAGTGGGGCGGGGCGGCAGGTCGCGGTAGATTTCCAACTTCATCAGATTTTTTAACGTTTGCAGTTTAGTGTTTGCTCAAACTGTTAACCTGCAGGTTTTTGTTTGATTTAGAACCCTGACGGCTCCTTGTCGCAAGCAGCCATGATGCAGAGTGCTCTGGCGAAGGAAAGGCGGGAAATGAAGCAAGCACAACGAGAGGCAGAAATGGACTCGATCCCAATGGGACTTAATAAACATTGGGTTGATCCACTACCTGACGGTATGCTAATGGATAAAATATGTTCCTTATGCTGAGCATGGGGAAAGATATTGATTATAAATTGAGGCTTATGCTGATCCAGTTTTTCTGTGATTGGCAAAGTAGTATTTTAATGGTTTTCTAGTCTTGAGTTACTAATTGGGTGAATTATTAAAAACATTTAGTTTTTGTTTTTTAGCTGCACAAAGTGGGGCTTTTTAATTGCAGGGATTGGAATCTTTTTGGCACTTGATCAATATCGGATGCTCAAAGGTCAGGTGCAGTGAAGTGTCATTCTGATTCACAGTAGATCCTGAACAGTAGCGCCTCTCCCCATTGAGCTTGCATTTTTCATAAACCATTTTATGGCCTTTAAGAAGTAGTCAGTTATTCGAAATTTAACATAGGAAGGAACTGCAGATGCTGGTTTACATCGAAGATAGACACAAAACTCTTAACAAGATTCTTGACCCAAAACGTCACCCATTCCTTCTCTCCAGAGATGCTGCCTGTCCCGCTGAGTTACTCCAACATTTTGCGTCTATCTTTGATTAGAAATTTAACAACAATTTATTTTCTGACCTACCGAGTACACTTTTCACACTAAGCCTTTAAAGTTGAGTTCAAGTGCAAGTTCACATTTATTCACGTTCACATTAAGTTGAAAATGCAGGAACATCCATGCTTGGCAGTCTGACTGCATTTGTACTCCTTTTCCGATTGCAAAAAGCACTGCCACACTCACTGCTACTTTTGCTTCTCCCTTTCTGTCTAAAGTTTCATTTTTAGTTAGGTTTAGAGATACTGCGCGGAAACAGGCCCTTCAAGAGTGTTTTATTGTCATATGTCCCGGATGGGACAATGAAATTCTTACTTGCTGCAGCACAACAGAATATGTGAATATGTAAACATATTACATAACGGAGGAAGAAAAAAAGAAAAAGTTCAATAAATAACAAATATAGTGCAATAATAATATAGTCTTTTGCAGTTCAGAGCTCAGAGCATATTCGTTGTTGTGTTTAATAGCCTGGTAGCTGTAGGGCTGCAGGGAAGAAGCGTTTCCTGAACCTGGACGTTATAGTTTTCAGGCTCCTGTTCCTTCTTCCTGATGGCAATGGTGAGATGATGTGTGGCCAGGATGGTGTGGGTCCTAGATGATTTTGGCTGCCTTTTTGAGGCAGCGACTACGATAGATCCCTTCAACGGTGGGGAGGTCAAAGCCGGTGATGGACTGGGCACTGGTCACAACTTTCTCTAGTCTTTTTCGCTCCTGGACGTTCAAGTTGCCACGATGCAACCAGTCAAAATGCTCTCTACTGTGCACCTGTAGAAGTTTATGAGAATCCTCTTCGACATGCCAAATCTCTGTAATCTTGTCAGGAAGTAGGGTTGCTGATGTGCCTTCTTTATAATTGCATCGGTGTGCTGGGTCCCACCGGATCCACACCGACCAGTGATCCCCGCACGTTAACACTATCTTACACACATTTGGGACAATTTACATTTATACTAAGCCAACTAACCTACAAACCTGTACGTTAGGATCAAACCCGGGCCTCTGGCGCTGTAAGGCAATAACTCTACTGCTGCACCATCCTGCCAGCGTTTTATGTGTGGTTGAAATAAATTGTCTTAGTTGTGCCAGATACAGAAGACAACTGATGGGCAAGTCCTTTATTTTCCAGTTGATGGCCGACAGATTGCAGCAAACATGAGGGGCATAGGAATGATGCCACAAGACATACCCGAGTGGAAGAAACATGCTTTTGGAGGGAACAAAGCATCTTATGGGCGTAAAACCCAAATGTCTATTCTTGAGCAGAGAGAGAGCCTGCCAATCTACAGACTTAAAGAGCAATTGGTTCAGGTATGAATTTTGTAATCTAATAATTTTCTTTACATAATATATTTTCAAACTGTCGGCTTTCACAACATGAAAATAGCTGTGGCAGTGTTAGCTAAGAAAGGAATTCCTTCTTGTCAACTGGTCCTCCTGTTGCAGTAGTGGTCGACCACCAGGTGGTACTGTAGCTCCATTCTTTGCCACTATATGAGGAGCAGCATCTACGCATCCATTATATGTTATTTATCTTTCATGTCTATATATTTTTCAGGGCTTGATACACTTGAGAGCATTGAAGTGATGTTATTAGCACAAAATGTATGGCTTGATGGAGAAAAGGCTGGATTTTGACATCTTCTGTTATCCATTTGTTTCAAAAGCAGCTCTGAAGTACAAATATATGGCCTGATGTTCTACCTCCTGGTGCCTGGCGCACACCAGGAAGTTCCTATGTGAGGCATCTTTGCTGACAACTGATACTTTGCTGTTCTGTGTAATTATGTCAGTGTTTGAGGCCTTGCATCCGAAAACATAATAGTTTCTGGGTTATTACATTTGACAACTGGAACTTTTAGGACGAAGAGTTAGCTGATTATGTTAAACAAGATCATTTGCTGTCACTAAATTTATTGTTTGACATCCGTCAGTCGCAGTAGCTATGCAACTAAGGCATTGTTAGGTTAACATTGACTTTGAAATGAACTGATGCTGGAAGTGGCAATAACTGCACATATATGAATAATTTTCAATCAAAATTTGTTAAGTTGATCTAATTACCTGCGTTAGTTGTCTCAAAATGTTCAAATGGTTTGAATAACAACAATTTTGAATAAAACAGGCCCATTTTAAATGAGCATTTGCTAATAATAACAATAAGCTGGGAATCCATAGAATTTGTTCTATTTTTAAGCACATTATCCAGTGTGATCCATTATGAATTACCACAATTTTATTTTGTAAATCGATATGGATATCATTTGAAAATGTGCTTTCCAGAATCCGAACATTGCCTCATATCCTAAATTATTTCGGAAAACAACTTTCAGGTGATAAAATATTTTCCTCTTTTGTAGGCTGTGCATGACAATCAAGTGTTGATTGTCATTGGGGAGACGGGTTCCGGTAAAACGACTCAGATCACCCAGTACTTGGCAGAGGCAGGTTATACAACCCGGGGCAAGATCGGGTGCACGCAACCCAGGCGTGTGGCCGCAATGTCGGTTGCCAAGAGAGTATCAGAAGAGTACGGTTGCTGCTTGGGCCAAGAGGTAAGCTGCCATCAACTTCCACACATTACTGCCTCTCACTGTTTGGATGATTAGCCCTTTGCTGTCATTCATGGCTGAGCGCTTATCAGATTTAATTGTGGAATCGTGTTCTCTTGTCTTTAATATTGGCTGTGTAAAATGATTTGAAAAATTGTTACTTGCTATATATTTTGTTAGATGAGCAACAGCATATAAAATAATCCCAATATCAAATTATCTCAATATTAAAATATATGTGACAAAAGTTAATTCCACTAGAATTCTCCACAATCTGTCACTATCTGGACATATATATGGATAGGAAGATTTTGGAGGGATTTAGACCAAATGGTAGCAATTGGGACTAGACCAGTATGCCAACTTGATCGGCATGGACATGGTGGCTGAAGGGTCCTTTTCCATGCTATACGGCTCTAGGACTCCATTGCTATATTGTTACAGTCAAGCTTTGTGAATCAATCCTGATTCAACGAGGGTGCAGACGGGAATTCTAGGAACAGCACCAGGCACATTTTAAGGTGAGATGGTGAAGCTGCAACTCTGTGCCTGCTGAAAAGCTGAGTCAAGCAATCCACGATCAGTGGATCAGATTATACCTCCACAGCTCTGCCACACTCAGCCATAAACGGTAATGCATAATTAAGCAGTTCGTGGGAGAAAGCGATTCCAGGAATATTTCCCTCCTCAACTATGGCAGTTTTAGAAAAGTAATCTAAGCTGCTGGAGGAACTCGGCGGGACAAGGAGTATCCGTCAAGGCAAAGGGATGGTCGAGGTTTTGGATTGAAACCCTATATAAGGAAAAATGGGTCATATTTTCATTGTCAACTTTAGGCAGGGTTCCTTTTCCTTCAGTTTTATTACTGCTCCAGATTCCAGCATCTGGAGTGTGTGCCTCCAATGAAAGGAATAGACTGATGAATGAAAATGTGTTTCTGTTGATCCTGCACTGCCAATCTATGAAATAGTGATATTTTTGAGTTTGTGCCGTGTGCTATATTTTGTGGTGTGGATCAAGTTGATTTTACCTTGCTTGCTGCAGCACTTACTTCCATTCATCTTCACCCAGCATTTAGTCTCTTTCCTTTGCTTATATGTCACAAAGGGAAACTTTGAAAAAACTTGGAGAGTGATTAGCGATATAAAATATGTGACTGGTATATTTTATCTTCTTCATTGAGTGATTTTAAAACTATGCAAAAGTATGGAGTGTGACAGCAGATAGTGGCAGTTTTGACATGGGAGAGAGCATTCCTTTTCACTCTTTCTATTGAATGTTGTAGGTTGGTTATACCATTCGATTTGAAGACTGTACCAGTCCAGAAACGGTGATAAAGTATATGACTGACGGTATGTTGCTGAGAGAGTGCCTCATAGATCCTGACCTCTCACCGTATGCTATCATAATGTTGGACGAGGCCCATGAGAGAACCATCCATACTGATGTTCTGTTTGGCCTTCTGAAGAAGGTAAGTGTTCTGATTTTTTTTTTCTTCCTTGGTTGCAAACCCATTAAATGGTGAACATGACGTGAACTCATCAAACAAGCAAGACCCACAATGGATCAACTTATCTGATTAAATACATTTCACTCAATTACACTGTGGCAGGTAGATTAATGGCCCACACAAATCCTTCTAGTCACGAGGTTCAGGTGACATCTGAAATTCTGAAAATGATGTTTGATTTTAGATCCCTTCTCTAAACCTCAGTTTAATTATAGCCTTGAAATGAGCTTTACTTCAAATGTTCACTGATTTAACATATCAGCATATTGTAAGTTCTTGTATTATTATGAGATAGAGCTAGCATTTTGGAAAAATAAATTCTATAACATTTTATCCTATTCTCTTTACTTGAGATGTTATTCTTTTCATAAAGTAAATAATTGGTTACCTTTGCTTCATTAGAACTTGACTTTTTCTTATTTTAACAAGTTATGCTAATCTTTATTTGTTTTTCTCTAGACTGTTAAAAAACGTCCTGATATGAAGTTGATTGTCACATCAGCTACACTGGATGCTGTTAAATTCTCCCAGTATTTCTACGAGGCACCTATCTTCACAATCCCTGGCAGAACATATCCAGTGGAAGTGCTTTATACTAAGGAGCCTGAGACTGATTATCTAGATGCTAGTCTCATTACCGTGATGCAGATTCATCTAACTGAACCACCAGGTATTAAGATGTTTGGTTTCTACACTTTTTATACTTTTGATCTACTGCTGTTCAAACTTAGAGCAGTACAGCTCATAAACGGCCCTTCAGATTTCCATGCCTGTGCTGAGCAGGATGCCAATTTAACTTATCCCTTCAGCATGCACATGGTTTTACTCTCTATGCCCTTGCCTGTTCACGTGCCTGACTAAATGCCTCTTAAACATCACTATCATTAACTGTTACATTTGTTTAATGCAATAAAATTTGGAGATTCTAACCTGAATTGTCCCATCCAAGTAATGATCATAAGGTTTAGATAATGTAATGGTTGAATTCACCATGCAAAATGAATTGATTTGAATTTAACAGTAAAATATACAGTGGATCTATCAGCAGTCGATGTTAAAGATTATATTGGACATTAATTTCATTTAACTATATCTGAACAGCAAGATGCAGAAATTGGGAGTTTACTTACAGCTTCTGCTGGTCCAGAAGCTCTAATATGCTGTTGCTTCTCCCGATAGACGGTCGTTGTGGATGTGCATGAAGGGGTGAGGTTGTGTGATGAATGTTAATGACTAAATTGGGGCTTGTCGCTTCACATGCAACTGTGTGATGCCTCAACTGTTGTCATACTACTGGTGGCACTGCTAATTATTTGTACGTGTGTAGAACTTTGCTTTAAATATTTCATCTTACTATTCTGGTTCAGATTTGTTTGCCTCTGTACAGATTCTCTACTCTGATCGACTAATTGCTGTCCTTGGTCACATATTGTCACAAGATGTAAAAGGAGAGCTTTGAGGTTATGCCAGCTCTCTGAGTAATCGACTGCCAGACCGAATCCACCAATTATTTTCCTATGACCTATTCTCTCTCACATGGTCATCCTCTCCCCACTGGTCCTGAACCCCAGCATTTAATTCTCCAAATGCCTCCGACTCATAATTTACATTAGCCACCAATAAATCTGCCGACCAGCACATATTTGGATTGTGCATATTAACTAGAGCACCCGAGGGATCACAAGGTAAACATACAAACTCCACACAGCCGGCACCACAGGTCAGATTTGTGCCTAGGATGCTGGAGCTGTGGGACAATAGTTTGCACTGCTTCACCTTGGTGCTACCCTACACTCCCACTGGAGGGCACATGATGTTCTTGTGTTGCTGATCACTGCAAGTTCCCGTGTAAAATCCCATGTTGCTAAGCTAGCAGAGATGTAACAAACTTAGTGGCATCTGTTTGCCAAAGACTAGAAAAGTCGGCCATTTGAATAGCATATTTTCACATCCAACCTGATATACCCTTTTCTCTCTAATCCCACTGCTTGCACGGTGAACTGCAGTCCCTTCCACAGACCACTCTCTTCATTTCTCTGCAAAGAAGGGTCCTGACCCAAAACATCACCCATCCTTTCCCCAGAGATGCTTCCTGATCCGTTGAGTTACTCCTGAATGTTGTGTCTATCTTTGGTATAAACAAAATTTCAGCTGTTCCTTGTTTCTACATATTGTCTAATATAAATCTAAGGTCTAAAATATAATCTAATTATAGATTAATATGTGGGCTACAAACAAAAAAAATGTGTTTACCTTAATGTTTACTGAGATGACTAAAACTTTAAATCCAGTTACAGGTACTTAAAATATTTTTGTTGCTAGGTGATATCCTGGTTTTTCTAACTGGTCAGGAAGAAATCGACACTGCGTGTGAGATTCTGTATGAGCGGATGAAGTCGATGGGCCCTGACGTGCCAGAGTTGATTATCCTGCCTGTGTATTCTGCTTTGCCAAGTGAAATGCAAACTAGGATTTTTGATCCAGCCCCTCCAGGCAGCAGGAAGGTAAAAGTGCAATTCATCAATTATTAAATGGGTGGTGCTGTTTCATTTAAATTAACATCAGCTTGCATTGAATTGAGAATATATTGTGAATAAAACTGAAATAGGAACTTTGTATATCTGGCCATTGCTGCTTCAGAAAAATGGAAGCTAATTCTTTGAACATGTCTGGTTTTCCTTTGAGTAGCATATTATTGAAAATAAGTTAATATCTGTAAAATTACATGCATACGCATGTTGCTTAAAGTAACCAGCTGTTAACGTTCCTTGAGTAAACCAAGGATAAATAGGAACATGAGTTGCGCATAAGGCCCATTAAGCCGACTCAATAAGTTGATTTGGTAACCGCTCTCTTCTGACTATTTCTTGTAACACTTGAATCTCTTATTTTCCAAGAATCAGCCTTGAATAGATTCAATGATACTACCTCCGATGCTCTCTGAGTGGAGAAATCCAAAGATTCATATCCATTGGAAAGAGTAAATTCCTTCTAGTCTATCTTAAATTGGCAGCTTCTTATTCTGGAACCATGACCCCAGTTTTTTAGCTCCCCAGGAGGTGAAACATCCTCTCGGCATCTTCATTGTCCAGGTTCACAACACTCCGGTATGTTTCAATAAGATCATCATCATCTTCTACATCCTGTTATAATGGGCATTGCATGCTCAGCCATTCCTCATGGCACAATCCCTTCATCCTTGGAATCTTCTCTAACCTGCTCCAATAGATGTATTTCCATCCTTAAATAATGAGACCATTAGGCTAAAATGTTGTAGATGATGTCATACTTGCAGAGTAGGCAGTCACAGCTCCAATCTCTGCAGGATTGTAGTTGTACTTGTTGCCTTTGGTGCTTCAGGCCTCTTGCAAAAAATCCCAGAATTGCAGTTGCCTTCCCATTTATTTACGAGACCAATAGACTGACCGTGCCTCATTATGAGGACTTGAAGATCTCTTATATTCCCTATTATTTGTACCCTAAAACAACATTTGGCTTTTCTCCTATTTCAGCATGTGATCACCTCACATTTCTCCATTTACTTGTATTTAGTTTATTATTATTACGTGTACAGAGACACAGTAAAAAGCTTTCTTTGCATGCTATTCAGACACCTCATACAATACGCAAGTACAATCATACACATGTAAAAGAGTGAAACTATTGTAAGTAGATACTTTTCTGGGTCAGCTCGCAATGAGTCGTTAGGCTTCGGTGCCACCTTGCAACTGTCAAGACTCTGAAAAGACTGATTTTGGTCCAAGGATATATGCAATTTCTTATTCTCTCACTTTATGTCCTGATGACACTGGATCAATGATGTAGTGGTCAGCCTGGCCCAGCACAATGCTGTTGGTTCCTTTCACCGCCGCCCCATGTAGTTGCTGCAGGTTGTGCTCAGCCTCATTATAATTCATCTGCCAAATTTTTTGCTTTCATTTAAACTGTCTATCCCTTTGCAACTCTTAGCATCTTCTCGAAATTTTCTTGCACCTATCTTTGTACTATCAGCAAATTTGGCAACGATACATTTAGTCATTAATTGTAAGGATAAATAGTTAAGGTAGCAGCACTCGAGTCCTGGTGCAGCTTGCCAACTTGAAAATGACCCCTTTGACCTAATTCTTGTTTCCTATTAATTTTCCAGTTCTCTGTCCATGCCATTATATGCAACATCATCTGCTGTTTAGTTGCACAGTTTCTTTTTACCTGGTATTTTGTAAAATATAACAACATCTAGTGTCCACCCTGCTGGCTGCATCCTCGGTACACTGCAATAAATTTGTCAAGTATAATTTCATTTTATCATTAAACTCATGGACTCTGTGCCTGATCGTTCATGTCTACATTCCCATGCCATGCGCTTTGATTCCCTTTGCTATCTGCTTTTAATTTTCCAAATCTCCTGTCTCCATCACGCCACCAATGCTCATCCCAAGCTTCTGCTCTTGTTATTGCTGCCCGTCCAGCACCTGCAGATTATTCATCTTTACACACAAGTGTTTTGAGAGGTCTTTCTTGACGTCACAGACTGTTCTCAGCTGCATCGAGAACCTTGGGGAAATAAGATGGGCTGAAAATAGCGACTTTATTGCTTGTTTTTAATTCAGTCATCCAGTTATATATTTTTCCTTAACCGTTTCCATCACAACTAACTTCAATTATTTTTAAATTATAGGTTGTAATCGCCACTAACATTGCTGAAACATCACTGACCATTGATGGCATCTACTATGTGGTGGATCCTGGTTTTGTCAAGCAAAAAGTCTATAATTCCAAGACTGGCATTGACCAGCTAGTGGTGACTCCAATTTCACAGGTTCTTTAAATATTTTTCATTTAATTTATCATTGGTAATATTACGTTCTTTGTAATTTTTGGTGGCAGCAAAGCTGATATTGTGCATTATATTGACACAGATTAAGTGCTTCTCTGTGTTCCCTGCAATCTAAATCATAATTTTTTAAAACCTGGATTAATATTCAGTGTTATGTTCCACCAGAGTGCACCTTTCCCCTGACAAATGTTATTTGCTGGGCTTGCTTCTATTACTGTCAGATGCTGTCTGGGATCTTGCCTAGTATACATTGAGCTTCTGGATCCTGAAGATTTATTCTGGAAAGCATTTAATCTCGGGTCTTTCATACCCAAGCTCGATTCTTTGATGTCCACTGGTGGCTCACAGACATTAGGAACATGTAGACATTCGAGATGCTAGTTGGAAGAGTAACCTCTACCCTAATAATTTTCTGTAAGTTGCACTATTAAAAAAAAATCAGTAACAGACCAGCTATAACATAATGGGGAAACCCAAAGGATTTTGTTTTCAATTATATAATTGGGCTTTAAAATGATAATTGTTTACGATGTAAAAGATGTTGAACAGAAAAGGATGAAAATGTTTCTTACATGAAATAAAACTTCTTAGCTATGTGGCACAGTGGCGTAGATGTAGAGTTGTTATTTCACAGCGGCTGAGACCGGGTTCGATCCTGACTATGGGTACTGTTTCTGCGGAGTTTGTACGTTCTCCTGTGTTCTCATGGGTGTTCTCTGGGTGCCCCGGTTTCCTCCCATATTGCAAAGACGGGCAGGCTTGTAGGTTAATTGGCTCTGTAAATTGTCCCTAATGCATAGGATAGAACTAGTGTGCGGGTGATCACTGATTGGCGTGGACTCGGTGGGCCGAAGGACCTATTTCCACGCTGTATCTCAAACTAAAAACCAAAACTAAACTATGGTTGAATTTTGTGTAGGATAATTGTGTAATTTTGATTGCTGCCTCCATTTCCAAGATTGTAACACTCTCCGTTGTTCACAGGCACAAGCTAAGCAGCGTGCTGGCCGTGCAGGAAGGACCGGACCTGGGAAATGTTATAGGTTGTACACCGAGCGTGCTTACAGGGATGAAATGTTGACCACGAATGTTCCAGAAATTCAAAGAACTAATCTTGCAAGTACAGTACTTTCACTTAAGGTAAGTTAAATATAAATTGCAGCTATGTCATGAAACATCGGCCTTGGTTTGACGTCTCAAAATACAACACCTCACACTTATCTGAACTGCACTCCATTCTTCATTCCTCAGCCCACTTGCCCAGCTTCTGAAAATCCCATTGTAATTCTTGATGACCATCTTCACTGTATGATGAAGACAAAGACAATTTCAGCACAAAGGAACGCTTCTCTCTGGTGATCTATGGCTGATATCTAAAGCAAACCGCATGGTCTTCCTGTGGCCCTTCAAGTTTATTCACTGGCTACAACGGTCTCTCCCTCTATTACCCCTGATAACAAACATTCAATAATGAGCGCTGGATTAATTCAGTGGGTCAGGCGGTATCTCTGGAGAGTATGGATAGGTGATATTTCAGGTCCAGACTATTCTTCAGGCTGATTGTATGAGTGGGTTGGGGAAGAAAGCTGGGAGAGAGGAGAGGCAGGACAAAGTGGCAGGTAACAGTTGGACCAGGCACTTGCCGTCAGGGTGGGCAAGGTAGGCAGTGCCTACCCTGACTAAAATTATAAAATGGTAATTATTAAATATAAATAGTATAGGCACGGGAGAATTATGCCTACCTGAGAGATCGATCTCTTAGGTAGGCATAATCTCCCCTGCCTTTCATCCGCGGCACATGTAACACGCTAAAGTCTGTGCAACTCGCGTGCCGTCGACGCTGCTTGAAGCCTTCAATGACAACGGTCTATAAAGGAAGTTGAAATTCTGCCTCAGCACCGTGGACTGCGTGCATGTACTGCGCAGCGTACTGCGCATGCGCAGCGCATGTTCCTTGGCTGGGTTTTTCAAACATGGGTTGTCATTATCTTATGAGTATCTTAAGAAACAAAGAGAGAAGAATGGAGTTTGTGTACAAATAATGTGGTAAGTACATTTCCTTGAGCTATATGTTTTTAAATACTTTATTAAGAGATAAGGCTCTTGAAGACAAATTACTTCATAAAAGTCGACTGACTGCCTACCGGAGAGGAGAACAATCTACGCATGCGCGGTTTTAAAGATTTTTAAAAGCCGACTGATTGCCGACTCTGAGTAATTACTCACGGCATGTGCCTGAGGTGGACACAGGTGAGGGAGGGTGTTGATAAGCTGGTAGTCGGATTAAAGCAGAAGGTGGAGACAGATGGAGTGAAGCGTTGCAAATTGTGCAGCCAGAGTCAAGAACAGAGGGGGAGGGAGAGGGGAGAAATAGTTATGAGTCCAGGAGGGGCACAGGGGGAGGATGAGGCGAAAGGGAAAGTGAAGGAAAGGGGTTGTCAGAGGTTGCCTAAAATCAGAGCATTCAATAGTTTAGAGATACACCATGGAAACAAACCCTTTGGCCCACCGCGTTTACACCGACCAGTGATCACTCGTACGCTAGTTCTGTAGTTATCCCACTTTTGCACCCTGAGCACTAAGGGCAATTTACAATTAAACCTGCACATCTTTGGAATGTGGGAGGAAAGTGGAGCACCCGGAGAAAACCCACACTGTCACAGAGAGAACGTACAAACTCCATACAGATAGCACCCGTGGTCAGAATCGAAGCCGGGTTTGCGAGGCAGCAACTTTATCGCTGTGCCGCACAGCTACAGAGCCAATACAAACTTCAACTCCGGAAGCATTCCTGGCATCCATTGGTCTGGTCAGTAATCTGCATACAAAGCTCGCTTGCCCCATTGACTTTCAGTTCGTTGCGATGAATGTCCATTGTTTCTGAATACGCTGAACTTGCATGAACACAGCTGTAAGCTGGGATTGTGAATTCTTAAAGACAAGCCTTTTACATTTAAAAATAATTATTGAAGGAGGTTTATGAGGCTGTTAACATGTCATTTTATAACATAACGGCTAAGGCAGGTGTTATAAGAAGTAAATTATATCACAATTCTGAATCAAACTTTGTGGAAGTTCAATGGTTGAGATGTAAATTAAAGCTTTCGTCACACTGCCGGTAATTTGTTTTGCTTGCATGATCTGTGCGCTTTCACAGTGAAACTTCTCTTTATTTAGGCTATGGGGATCAATGACCTGCTTTCATTTGATTTCATGGATGCCCCTCCTATGGAGACCCTCATCACAGCCATGGAACAGCTGTATACATTAGGAGCACTTGATGATGAAGGTTTGCTTACAAGGCTTGGCCGTAGGGTGAGAGGAACTATTCATTTCTTGATTTTTTTTCTGAGCACAAAAATGTTTATCCCTTTCAAATTTGATCTGAAAATATGTTTTTATCTTTTATTGGCAATGTTTTCATTGATTGTAAGATTGAAAAATATAACATTGAAGCAGGCCCTTTGACCCACTGAGTCCACGCTGACCATTGAACACCCGTTCACACTAGTTCTATGTTGCAATTTTGCATACACTCCCTAAGCACTAAGGTCAATTGCAGAGGTCAATTAATGTGTAAACCTGCGCATCTTTAGGATGTGGGAGGAAACTGAGGAAACCCAGGCGGTCACAGAGCAAACTCCACGCTGACAGCACCCGTGATCAGGATCGAACCCAGGCCTCTGGTGCTGTGAGCCTCTACCAGCTGCGCCACTGTGAGTTGTTCCTGGCAGAGGAGGGAGATTTAAATCATTAATGATTCACAATATATTTCACTTTATTTGGTGAATTGGTCCATATTTTGTAAAGGAAAATTTATCAAGTTATTAGGTTAAGTGAACATTAATGATTGGAGTGTGTTCATTTTACTATCGGTACTCAAGTATTAAACAGGAAGTGTTTGAAGTGAGGCGCATCACTTCTCATTTAGGTCCATTTATTACTCAATATGTAGGTCAGTCGTGCGGCTATTAACCTTGCAGTGTTTGCTGATGTCGTTGTGATAATAAAGCTGTCTTCCTTAGAACAGGATGAGATGTGTCTGCACAATTTTTCAATGGCCAAATTGGCTGGGTGGACAAGGTGATCAGTCTTATTAAATTTTCTGTTGATTTAAGTTTTTGCATTGATTTTATTTTGATTGATTGACAGAGCTGAGCTATGAGCTCATCCTGATCGAATGCTTAAGTCTTTCAGGAAAAGGATCTATAACATAAAAGATGTTGTATATAACTCACTGTCACGCGGAGCTTGAAATCTTGTAGATGTGTGGGTGTACACTTGGCTTTTACTGAGCTTGAGGTTGTTTAATTGATAATACGAAATAGGACTGCAAAATAGGCATACAAAAAAAGATTTTTGTTTTAGAATTAACAGGATGCTGCACGGCGTCCTCCTCGCCTTTCAAATCAATAAACTGTGATGAAAGTTGTATTCTGATTCATTTCCTTCTTGTTTCTCAGATGGCAGAATTTCCACTGGAGCCCATGCTGTGTAAAATGCTGATCATGTCTGTACACCTCGGCTGCAGCGAAGAGATGTTGACAATTGTGTCCATGCTGTCGGTACAGAATGTTTTCTACCGACCAAAGGTAAGTCAAATCCGGCTGGCCTGTGGATTGAAAGTGCAGGTGGAAGTGCTGTGAATTGTTAACGTGACCCTGGTAAACATGGATGTGACATTTCTAATACAGGGTTGCTATTTTTTTCTGCTCTAGCTGCAAATTTCTGGGGGGGGGGGGGGATTAGAAGAGAGCTGGCTGCGATCATTTACTTGTGTTTAATTTCTTTTAATCCTTAAAGCAAATGAAGGAGCGCAACAAGTGATTGTTGAACTGGTAAAATAAGAGCTACTGGTAGAAGTGAAAATATTAACTGCATAAACTGCAATGTAGGTCCGTCATCATATGTTAAATGGAAATACATTAATATTTCAATTTTACAAAGATTAAGAGGGCTGTACCGAAAGAAGACCAACAAATGAATTGTTGACCATTTATTCCCCTACAGTTTTCTGGTATCTTTGTATTTATTCCCAATTTCAGTATTTTGAAGCGTTTTTCTTTGTATTGAACAACTGTAATTGTCAGTCCAATTTGTTCAATCAATGTTCACGTGCCCCGTCCCTCACAACCAGGATAAGCAAGCACTCGCAGACCAGAAGAAGGCCAAGTTCCATCAGGCAGAAGGGGACCATCTCACCTTGCTTGCTGTTTATAATTCCTGGAAGAACAACAAATTCTCCAACCCTTGGTGCTACGAGAATTTTATCCAAGCACGTTCCCTTCGCAGGGCACAAGATATCCGCAAACAAATGTTGGGCATCATGGACAGGTAAAGAAAAATGGCACACTTGCTGAATATTTCTTCAAAACAACGTGAAACTAAATACTTTATTTTACTTTACTTATTAAGCCAATAAACTAAGATGATATGTGTGAAGGTTAGCGCAACAGGTTAGATAATATGAACTTTTATCTAACTACCAGAAGCATCATCTTGTTCTTCATTTAGTAAAATAGACAGCAAACACGGAACTCTGGTCGCTGGCACTTTACCATCAGCTACTGCATTGCAGTTAAAAATAATTTGACATACATTGCGTCCAGTTTTTTTGCCTTTTATGGGGGAAATTGTCTGCCTTCCAAACAGCTTTTTCCCATGTGCACATGGTTTTTACTGATAACTTTTCTTTGAAACTTGAGTCCCTCTGCTCCATGCTATTTAAGCAATGCATTTGCAATTTGTTAAGAGTCAGCATTAATTCCCAAGACGAGTAAGAATAATCTGTGGGAATGGGGAGGGGGCAGTAGATTAATAAATCTGGAATATGTGGGAATTCTAATGGTGAATGCTAATAATTGTGTGCCGTTGGTTAGATTTACGGGCATTTGTTGTGTTTTATACACTATTTGCTTTAATTTTTTGGAATGCAGCTCTACAGCTGCTGCCAGAAACTAATTGTGATAAGCATGGTCTGTCCGTCCTTTCAAAGAAAAGGGGCAGATCGGATTATTGTGGTCTTGTACTGTACGAAGCACGTTATCTGAAAGATTTTAAATAGTTGCTCGCAAACATTTCTTGTACATGCTTTTATTAAATGCTGCCTTCAAATTCTATGCACTACATAAGTTATTTTTAACTAAGAATAGACCCAAACAAAACTTGAGAGTTTCATCTGTAGGCAGTAAAAATTAGTTTTAATCTGCATAGAATCATGAAACATTAATTGTGCAGGAAGAATCTATTTTGCAGATTGTGTTGTCAACTCTAACTTCTTTTCTCTAGTTCTTGACCGGTCCTTTTAATCTATTCCCCCTTCTAATGGTGCGCCCCTCCCCTCCCTCCCTCATCACTCCCCCCCTCCCTTCCCTGGTTATTTATTTTTTCGAGGCATTACAAACTCCTGTTGACATGGACATGGCTGAGATCATATGGCCTCTCCATCACCTCCCTTGTTTGTGTAGCATGACTTTTGTCAGGAACGCAAGACAGCACCAGTGCCTTCTTCAATGTATCTCTGATCCCAGAAATAATGAGCAATATTGGCCGTCCTGTTCTGAATGTTCAACCCTCTATCTTTATCCTGTGCAAGCCCACACTCTCGCTGTGTCAACTAGATTACAAAGGCTAGCATGGTCACCTAGATGTCTGCACTGAAGGAGGATCTTTGCTGGCTGTTTGGTGAAGACCAAGATCCAACAGGTGTTTTTTGCATCCAGCTTTCAAGGGATCCATATATGGGAGTAGCTTAGTCATATTTCCACATCTCTCCATCTCTACATCACACGCTCACCAGCACGTGGTTACGCATGCTCTCCACCGCCTGCTCTGCCCTGGCGTTCTGTAAAAATGAATGATTAAGTGGCTGGATTTTTTTAATTTGTTCCTTCTGATGAATGCTTTCCTGCATTCTGTCTTGTAACCAATTTGCTAATTTACGAGTGTCTCCCCTATTTTCACACAGGCATAAACTGGATGTTGTTTCATGCGGGAAGGCTACAGTGCGGGTTCAGAAAGCAATCTGCAGTGGTTTCTTCCGCAATGCAGCTAAGAAGGACCCACAAGAGGGATACCGTACTCTGATTGACCAGCAGGTGGTGTACATTCACCCTTCCAGTGCTCTCTTCAACAGGCAGCCTGAATGGTAGGTAATGTCGATGAGGTCATTGTAAACCACTGTACCGAGCCACGTAGAGGACCGCTGATCTGGTGCATAGTTTACTGCTGAGGTGTGTTAGGCTTGAGGAGCAAAAACAAAGTACTTGAGATTACATTTCTTAAAAAGCTTAATTTTGCTCAATGGCCAATACCTACTTCAAGAGTAGAAACATGGAACTGGAGGTGGTTAATACACAAACTGACACAATGTGAAAAGGAGATAAAAGGATGTCAAATAAGGAAAGAAGATGTGGAGGGAAATGGCTGGAGGGGACTGGGGAAAATAAAAGGAAATATGGGACTAGGTGATGGCGGAGGAGTATATGAGGGAGGGGGGGGAGAGAGTTGAGTAGGGGTTGATGTAGTACTTAGAGAATTCAATGTGCACCCCGTTGGGTTGTAAACTACCCTACTATCTGGAAGCTGTCGTCAATTGTTATCACTATGCAAAGATATTTTCACTCTTTACACTTTCAAAACTTTCATGAAAGCTGCTTGGCCTATCCTTCATCTTGAAGAGCTCTGTTTGGAACCATTCTCTACATCTATACTCTGTCACTTACTGATATTCATCATAAATCTTTTGAAATCTGTAGTACTGTTCCAGTATTGCAATGACCAGACCAGCTTAGTCTAATCTGTATTGTTTATAACTTGACTTGTGGTGTCTGTTTTGCTCGCCCTATTCAAGAATATTGCTCGCAAGCTTTCCACAGTAAACTGTATCGGTTTGCATTTTACTAAGCAGTCTACTCAGCATTCTTCTTAACAGTTTGCCAGCCTTCTTGAAACTAACATTTTTAACAAATATCCGTATCAACCTTTGCTAGTTATGTCCAAACTGTGTACACTTTTGAATTCATTTTACTCTTCAGTAACTGAGGCAAAATATTTATTTCCATGTTACCACCGGGCCTTTACTTTCTATTATACAATGGTCTTCTTTGTAAGTATCACCAAACCAACCTTGATATTTTTTTTAACTCTTCCCTTGCTCGTGAAAACTTTTGCTATTTTATTTCTTAACTTTTCTCATGCAGCCTTTTACCTACCTTAATCTTCATATTTCTCATCACCTCATTGCCACAGTGTCTTTAAATGTTGCAGGACCTGCCAACTTTAGTTTAAATAAACAGGCCCTTCGGCTCACCGAGTCCAAGCTAACCATCAATCTCTCGTTCACTCTAGTTCTATGTTATCCCACTTTCTCATCCACTCTTCACACACTAGGGACGATTTATAGAGGCTAATTAACCTACAAACCTGGACATCTTTGGGATGTTGGAGAAAACCAGAGCATCTGGAGGAAACTAGCATGGTCACACTGAGCCCGGGGCTCTGGTGCAGTGAAGCAGTGGCTCCACCAGCTGCACCACTGTAACTTCTCTTATGCTGTCCTCAGCTTACATTCTGTTAGTTTATTTTTCCATTGTGGTTTTCCATCGCAAGTGTGACATTAAGAAGTTTACTGAATGTATGTGTATATAAACTGTTTACATTACCCTACTGCTTGCATATGTTTGGCATTTATAACTATGGCAAAGATCTCTTCTAGGCTTGCTGAATAAAGGTATTATTCAATGTCCTGAGCTGTGTAAGTCTTGAAGGTGCTGAGTTTTAGGGGGCTTCCACTGCAATGGAGTTCCACGCCTAAGGGCCAACATGAGGAAAGATTGGCTGGCATTCCTTTACTTAATTGCTGCTCAGATGCAGCATGTGGGGGTTTGGATGCCAGTTGCAAACGACATCTGGCTTGGCTGCCACACCATTCATTATGAATAATATGTGGCCCATCATTCACTCGACTCACCACAAGCTGAGTAAAAAAAACGTGGAAAGTTTTGCTGACAATGGGATTGTGTATCAGTTAGAGTTTGCATCATCTGTGTGGAGAAGGGAGTATTAGGAAGGTAATGGAGAATATTGTACAACTAAGCAATTTTATTGGTGACACTTTTGTGAGGAGATGTAAACTTGTTAAGATTACATTTGAAATGGCAGATAGAGTTGTCCTTTAAATGCATTTAAGGATTGGTATCACCAATAATTTGCAGCTTCACTGTTTTAGTAGGTGCTAAGGAGAAAGTAAAAGGATAGAAAATAAAATCTCAAAATAGAGTGGAAAAACATAATTGAGCAACAATTAAAAATGTTTGGTAGTCATAACTTGCTTAAATACAGTCCCAGTTCCCTAATAAATCTCAACGAACTACACAGGAGCACCATCAAACAACATTTACCACATGAAGTATTAAGAGCAGAAAAGCCAAATGCCTGGTCAGAGTTAGATATAAATGTCTTTTATAGGATGGTGAGGGAGAGATAATGTGGAAAGACCAAAAGGTGAAGTACAGCTGATTTAAAGAAATATAATTTCACTAGATTTATAGCACCGAAAGAAGCTATCTCTGCTGTGCCTTTAGTCCCCCTTGCCTGCACCTGGCCCATCTCCCTCCAAATGTTTCCTATTCATGTACCGAAGTATCTTTTAAATGCAATTTTTGTATTCATCTCTACCACTTCCTCTGGCAGCTCGTTCCATGTACACACCACTCTTTATGTGAAAATGTTGCTCCTCAGGTCCCTTAAAATTGTTTAACCCTGTCACCTTAAAGCTATATCCTCTTTTGATTCCCCTACCCTGGGGAAAAGACTAAGCATTTACTTTATCTATGCCCCTCATGATTTTATATACCACTATAAAGTCACTCTTCCAACTCCTACGCTCCAGTGAATAGAGATCCAGCCTCTCCTTATCTCAAACCCCCACCAGACCCAGTAACATCGTTGTGAATCTTTTCTCGCAGCCTTTCCAGTTTAATGACATTCTTCCAATAACAGGGTGACCAATACTGAGCACAATACACAATGTGACCTTACCAACGTTTTATACAGCTGTAACATGACATCCCGCCTCCTGTACTCTACCCTGATTAAGTTGTGTAGTTGACCAGTAAATCCACATGTCTGAAGTAGATAGTGAGTATCAAACACTGCATCAGGTACAGTGAGGTTGTAGGTTGGAAACTTGGGTTACACTTTCTGAGAGAAAATTTCCCCCACCACCAAACTCATCTCCCACCACCATCCATCCCATGGACCCCTTCACTTTTTCCACATTTTGTTACGTTACAGTCTTATTCTAAAATTGATTTTTTTTTAAATGTGATCATCAATCTACACTCATTAGCCCATAATAAAAGAGCGAAAACAGGTGTTTAGACATTTTTGCAAAGTAATTGAAAAGAAGTAACTGATATATCACATTTACATAAGTATTCAGACCCTTTAATCAGTACTTTGTTAAGGCACCTTTGGCAGCGATAACAGCCTCAAATCTTCTTGGTTATGAGACTACAAGCTTGGCACACCTGTATTTGGGTAATTTCTCCCATTCTTCTCTGCAGATCCTCTCAAGCTCTGTCAGGTTGGATGGGGGGCGTCGATGCACAGCTATTTTCAGGTCCCTCCAGAGATGTTCGATCGGGTTCAAGTCCAGGCTCTGGCTGGGCCACTCAAGGACATTCACAGACTTGTCACAAAGCCACTCCTGCGTTGTTTTGGTTGTGTGCTTAGGGTCGTTGTCCTGTTGGAAGGTGAACCTCCGCCCCAGTCTGAGGTCCAGCACGCTCTGGAGCAGGTTTTCATCAAGGATCTCTTTGTACTTTGCTCCGTTCATCTTTCCCTCGTTTCTGACTAGTCTCCCAGTTTCTGTCGCTGAAAAACATCCCCACAGCATGATGCTGCCACCACCATTCTTCCTTGTAGGTATGGTATTGGCCAGGTGATGAACGGTGCCTGGTTTCCTCCAGACTTGACACTTGGCATTCAGGCCAAAGAGTTCAATCTTGGTTTCATCAGACCAGAGAATCTTGTTTAGCATGGTCTGAGAGTCCTTTAGGTGCCTTTTGGCAAACCCGAAGCGGGCTGTCATGTGCCTTTTACTGAGGAGTGGCTTCCGTCTGGCCACTCGACCATAAAGGCCTGATTGATGGAGTGCTGCAGATATAGTTGTCCTTCTGGAAGGTTCTCCCATTTCCGCAGATGAACTCTGGAGCTCTGTCAGAGTGACCTCCCTGACCAAGGCCCTTCTCGCCCGATTGTTCAGTTTGGCCGGGCGGCCAGCTCTATGAAGAGTCCTGGTGGTTCCAAAGTTCTTCCATTAAAGAATGACGGAGGCCACTGTGCTCTTCAGGATCTGCAATACTGCAGAAATTGTTTTATACCCTTCCCCAGATCTGTGACTCGGCACAATCCTGTCTCGGAGGTCTATGGACAATTTTGAGTGTCATCGCAAAGGGTCTGATGTGAAGTAAATGTGATCTTTCAGTTATTTCCTAATCACTGCAAAAATTTCTAAACACCTGTTTTTGCTTCTTCATTCTGGGGTATTGTGAGTAGATTGATGATATAAAAAATGAATTTAATCCATTTTAAAATAAGGCTGTAACGTAACAAAATGTGGAAAAAGTGATGGGGTCTGAATACTTTCTGAATGCTCTGTAGCTTCAAAGGAGTTTTGTTAGGCTGCGTTTGGAGTATTGCGTGCAATTCTGGTCACCAGAATACAGGAAAGATGTGGAGGCTTTGAAAGAGTGCACAGGTGGTTTGGTGTCTGGATTAGGATGCATCAGCTACAGGGAGAGGTTGGACAGACTTAAATTGCTTTCGAATGTCAGATGTTGATAGAAAGTACATAAAATAATGTGAGAGGTAGGTAGGCTAGAACAGTCAAAACTTTTCCCAGGATGGAAATATGAAGTACTAGAGGGCATAACTAAGGTGAGAGGGGTAAGGTTTAAAGGAGATATGCGTAGTTAGTTGTTTACACAGAGGGCAGTGGTGATGCCTGGTGCACGCTGCCAGGGGTAGTGGCGGCAGATATGAAAGTGACATTGAAGAGACTTTTGGATAGGTACATGGACTTGCAGGGATATGGATTATGTGCAGGCAGATAAAAATTTGACCCGGCATTATATTTGGCACAGATGTGGAACGAAGGGCCTGTTATTATGCTGTACTGTTCTATGTATTTCTTAGCTCATTTTTGTTTCCAACCACCAGGAAAGATGAATAGGGGAGTAAGTCTGAAACTTAGTCTAAATAAGAATTTATGACATTTGCCTTGTTTTAGAATGCTGTGATTGATTTGAAAGTGGATGTGGCCCTTGTGGCTAAGGGGATCAGAGGGTATGGCGAGAAGGCAGGTACGGGATACTGAGTTGGATGATCAGCCATGATCATATTGAATGGCGGTGCAGGCTCGAAGGGCCGAATGGCCTACTCCTGCACCTAATTTCTATGTTTCTATGTTTCTATGATATAATAAAATCACTAATTCAGCACCTATAATTCTCTGGTAGTTGAATGCAATATTAATTTCTATATATTTTTTCAATACATGGAGTTCCTTCTGATTGGCTTGCAGATACTGTCAGCCCATATTCCATAGTGAATTGTGGTATGGGAAGCCCTTTGGGCTAAGTGAGTCACTTCCCCCATTTATTTAATTGGTTTGCTACATTTGGCAGCCTGACTAAACATTCTGTCTACACAGCATGAATGTCATGCAGATGTCCGTTTTAGATCTTTCTTTTACTTGCAAAAGATGTAAACCTTTATTATGGAATGCCAAACATTGTTATGCCTTGTGATTTCCGAAAAAAACAGGTACTAACAGAGTATTGTGTACAGATTTTTTTCTGTGTACAGAAATTGCAGTTTATTTTCCTTTTTATCTGAAGTGTTCTTTCTCCCTTGTCATGTCCTTCACTTAACTTTCACCTAACTGGTTTGGGGACATCCTATTCTTCCATTGCTCCAGTTTTCCATGGATTCCTGCTGTTGCCAGGCCCCATTTCAGGTGAACAGCCCTGCAGAAAGAAACCTCAGTTTAAAAAAAAAACCCTCAGAAATGCGAGTGATCCGTTTCCAGTTTCCAGCTTTGCTGCAGGCACCAGAACAAGCCCGGCCGGCGGCCTTATCCTGATCAAGAACTACTTCACAAGTTGGTTCCTGCTTGGGACTTTGCTGGTGGGCTTGTCCTAGTGCTCGGAGTGAAACTAGGACTGGGAATAAATCTTATCTGTTTTTGAGTTGGTGTTTTTATTCTCTCCCTGAAGGCTTTCCTGCAATTCTAGGACTTGACTAATAAATCAGAATGCACAAAGTTGCTCAGTGTTTTTTTAGTATAAACTTCAAATTAAATTGCTCTTACAATATCATACCAATGCAGATTACCCAAGCAAGATTGATTTTTGCCACTACTACTTCAATGGATTGATAGATTTTGATGTCTCCATTAGTTCTAAGAGATGCCTCAATTCTAGATATAATAGTGGTGTTTACAAATGCAACAGTGAGGTTGAAGAGAGTTTTAGATAGGCACATGCATATGCAGGGAATGGAAGGATATGGATCACGTGCAGGCAGATGAAATTAGTTTGTCTTTGCATCATGTTTGGCCAGACATTGTGGGCCAGAGAATCTGTTTATGTGGTGTATGGTTCTAATATTTATCAACGTATGTTAAAGTTAGTGGGGAGAGTACAATGTCATGCATTGGTCAGCATAATAGCTAGACAGTACTGCATTTTGAACTACAAAGGATAGAGAAATGCAGCAGCAACGCAGTCCCATCATGTTTGCTGTTTCAAAGAGAAATCCTATCCATCTTTGGCACACTTCACTTCAGAGCATTCATCCCAATTTCATCCAAAAGCCATATATGAATCTACTTGTACCATCCTGTCAGGCAGTTTGTTCCCTATCCCAACATTTGTTACATTAAACAACTAAAATACTGCCAGACAGAGAGAGAAATTTGCAACTAGAGCCCTGCCAGAAGTTGAGGGATTGTTTCCTGTTTTGGAGCTCAGTTCTGGCACAGACATGCATCAAGCTAAAAAAAAAACAGTTGCATTGCACGTTTCATTACCCAAGGCCTTCTCAAAGTGCCACATAACCAGTTAGCATGTTTGTAATGTGCAAAATATGGTTTGCTTGTGCACAGGATGTCAGGAAGATAATCGATTAGGTGACCTTTTTGACAATATTGGTCCTGGGAGAACTTCCTTGTTGCCCTTTGAGCAGTACATGATATCTCCTTGTTGACACGAGAAGGCTTCCAGGCCCTATTCCCTCATCTGTAAGACATCACTTCAGCAGTACAATGCTCCCTCAACATTGCAGTGAAATGACAGCACTTGGTTTCAAGAGAGGCTGGAAACTTTAGCTATCAGAATCAGTGTTTAGTGTAAAGGCTGGGTGGCACAGGGCACAACTGGTATAGCTGCTGCCTCACAGCGCCAGAGACCTGTGTTTGATCCTGACTTTGGGTGCGGAGTTTGCATGTTCTCCCTGCGATTGTGTAGGTTTCCTCCGTGTGCTCCTCCGACATTCCAAAGATGTGTGGGGTTTGTAGGTTAATTGGTCATCTGTAAATTGCCGCGAATGTGTGTGTCATGGGAACGAGGTAGAACATAGAGCTAGTGTGTACAGGTAAAGGTTAGCATGGACTCAAGTGAGCTGAAAGGCCTACTTCCTTGCTGTATATCTAAACTAAACTAAACTGAGCTAAAGTCTCCTCTGTGCAATTTGCACTGATGACGATTTTGGCGCATATCCATTTTATTAGCAGAGTTCTCAGGATTTTATATGTCATATGACCACTTTGTTAAGGTACAGGATAGAGTTCATCTGACCTATTTTATATGGAAGCCTTACTTTCAATAGAGGGGAATAAACTTACGTTACGACGATCTCAACTGATCTCCAGATTCGAAAGCTTTGTTGGTGGCTCGTTCTCCCCCCTGGTCCTATGCTCAATGACCAAGCTATTGTTAAAATTAATAAATGGGTAGAATCTATTTATATAAGACTCATTGTTAATAGAGTGGCAACAGGCCCTTCGGCCCAACTTGCACACACCGACCAACATGTCCCATCTACACTATTCCCACCTGCCTGCGTTTGACCCATATCCCTGTATGCCTATCCTATCCATGTACCTGTCTGAATGTTTCTTAAGTATTTATGATCTAGGATGAAACTGAATTATGAAAAAATGAAATATTTTTTTAAATGGATAACAGCATAAAATATTTGTTCCATTCAGGGTTGTGTATCATGAACTGGTCTTAACTACCAAGGAGTACATGCGAGAAGTGACAACAATCGACCCGCGCTGGTTGGTAGAGTTTGCACCTGCCTTCTTCAAAGTGTCTGATCCAACTAAACTCAGCAAACAAAAGAAACAACAGAGGCTGGAGCCCTTATACAACCGCTATGAAGAGCCCAATGCCTGGAGAATTTCCCGAGCATTCAGACGACGTTAGACTGCGGACCACTGTGAACATGGTGTGTTATGCAGTCTCAGAATACCTGGGTGGAATGCAGGTTAAAAAGGACTTTGTATGCACGCAAGAACTGAATGTGTATGAAGATGCTAGTTTATACCGAAGATAGAAACAACATTCTGGAGTAACTCAGCGGGTCAGGCAGCATCTCTGGAGAAAAGGAATTGGTGACGTTTCCCGTCAGAACCATTCTTCAGACTGCTGAAGTGTGAAGAAGGGTTCCGACCCAAAACGACACCTATTCTTTTTCTCCAGGTATGCTGACTGATCCGCTGAGTTATTCTGGCATTTTGTGTCCATCCAAGAATTGAAAATTGGTACCTTGAATCTTTAAAAAGATATTTGTTTATGTCAAATTTGATTTGTATTAAAATGTATTTAAAAAAACATGAGCAAGCATCGTACATAGGAAAATACTCCATACCGCCGTTTATTATTAATGTGTCATGACTTAACAATCTGTCACATGAAAACTTAGAAGTTGCAGCTTTGTGTGTTTGCATAATATACAATTGTAAATGTCTCAAAGAATATACTTTTCTGCTGCAATAGGTAGATGGTAGGTATTTTTTCAAAATAAAATTTGACATCTTTATCTTTTATTAGTCATTCGAGACCTACACAGTGGAATAAAGGATGTGTTTAACTATTTTCAAATGTTTGAAGTCGCTCAAGTCTAATTAAGTGTGGAGATGTAACATAAACGGGGGAATCTAGACAAGAACAGAAGAAATAGGATTAGTGACTTAAAAAATTCTGTCCTGGCCGTTTCATACTGAAAGGTCTGACGCAGCCCAAACTTTACGTTCAACCCTTGGTTTTGTTTTAACCAAAACATAATAGAAATTATTTTAATTCCTCGACTACTTTAATGTTTGTGAAACATGTTGCTTAGCTGTTGCGGTTTTCAAAAACTAGTTTCTTCCAGAAGATATTTGCGTTGTTCTGCGAAGAGAATGATACAGGTATTTCTTTTGTTTCCATTTAATTTCAAAAAGAAATGTCTAATTCTACCCTTACAATGGAAATGTAAGATTTTTATGGAGAGTGTTTAATCCTGACTGGTAGTTTTGCAGAGCAGCTGTTGCAACAGCTGGAATGAGAAACAAGGGGGGTTTTTTTTTACATTGAAAGTCTTGTGCCAGCTTTATTTGCAAATCAGTTATTTATACTGAGATTTAATGTACATTCTGTAAAAATAGGTTTTTATTATGTTGTAAGTCAAGATTGCAAATAAAAGCTGCTTTTGCATTCCTCAGTATTCCTCTCCATAGTATCAACCCACAGTTCTTTCACACATAATTACAAAGTTATAATTACTATGTAATAACTTCATTCATACAGGCAGGAACCCCAAGGCCAGTTCATTACTGCCATGTGTGTAAATATGCGGTTACCGCCAGGAAATGCACCCACACATATAATTCAGCCTGGTAATTACTGGCATAATTTTGGGGATACAGACTTACTGCTTTTTTTTGTTTTAGGTAATGAATATTGGCAGCCAGAATGTCAAAGTAATTAATCCACATTGTACTATTGAATCCTACGTAATGAAGCATCACTGTGGTGCTAACCTGACTGCTTGGGAACTAATCAATATTAACTACCTAAATGTCTTTTGCCTGGAACTATCATGGAGCGATACAGCACGGAAATCTGTTGCACCCGCTGAGTTTCTCCAGCATTTTGTGTACCTTCGATTTTCCAGCATCTGCAGTTCCTTCTTAAACAGCACGGAAATCTAACTTGTCCAGGCCGGCAACAATTCACCATCAAAGCTGGTACCTTGTGCCCACATTTGGTCCATAAAGGGCCTGTCCCACGAGCATGCGACTGCATGCGGCAGCGCGACCTAACGTGGTCGCTTGAGCCGTACGGCCTCGCAGGGCCGGTCCCACTTCGATCGCCGGAGCCGTATGGAGTTGTGCGGAGCTGGTCCCGACATTGCGCGGGGCTCCGAAAAACAGACACCGTTCATAAATTCCGCGAGGCAACGGCCTGCCGGCCCGCAGCCGCATTGAAGCAGTACACACCGTCTCGACGCCGTATGCACCGTCTTGACGGCGTACGCATAGCGCGAACTTCCCGCGGACTTCGCTCGAAATTCACGTCAACTCGTACGAGATCACTCGACCACCGCGCGGCCCCCGCTTCCGGTTTGGTCGCGCTCGCCGCATGCAGTCGCATGCTGGTGGGACAGGCCCTGAATGGGGATCACTCGACCTCCACGCGGCCCCCGCTTCCGGTTTGGTCGCGCTTGCCGCATGCAGTCGCATGCTCGTGGGACAGGCCTTTAACTCTCTAAACTTTTCTTATCCAAGCACCTCTTCAAACATTTTTTTTAATGCTGTTATACCTGCCTCCCCTGGCAGCTCATTCTATCTAACCACTACTCTTTGAGTGGCAAAAAATTGCCCCTCAGTTCCTATTGTATCATTCCCCTCTCACCTTAAACCTATGCACTCTAGTCCTTGATTCCCCTACTCTGGGGGAATGACTGTGCATTCACCTTATCAATTCCCCTCATGATTTTATACGTATCTATAAGATCCTCATTCAACATCCTGTGCTCCAAGGAATCAAGTCCTAGTTTGCCCAATCTTTCCCTACAGTCGAGTCCTTGAGTCTTTGTGACATCCTCTAAATCTCTGCATTCTTTCCAGCTTAATAACATCCTATCAACAAGCCTTGTACGTTCTTATTTAAATCGTTGATATAATGATCAGCCATGATCATATTGAATGGCGGTGCAGGCTCGAAGGGCCGAATGGCCTACTCCTGCACCTATTTTCTATGTTTCTATAAGCCACAAACAGCAATGGGTCCAGCACTGATTGCTGAGGCACACCATAATAGTCACGGCTCCAGTCCATAAAAAATAACCTTCCTCCACCATCCTCTACTCCATGGCTAATTCTGTATCCAGGCTCCTAGCTTTCCTTGGATCCCATGCAATCTAACCTTTCAGAGCAGCCTACCATGTGGAATCTTATCAAAGGTCTTGCTAAAGTCCATATAGACAATTCCTACAGCCTTGCCCCTGTAAACCTTCTTGGATACTTTGACAAATAACTCAAATTTGTGAAACACGATCACCCATGTACAAAACCATGTTAACGATCCTCTGATATCCAAATGCATATATATCTTATTTCACCAAATCCTCTCCAGCAACTTACCTTCCACAGATGTTTGGCTCACTGGTCTATAGTTCCCTGGGTTTTCCTTGCAGCCCTTTTAAATAGTGGCATAACATTAGCCACTTTCCAGTCATCCGGCACCTCACCCGTGTCTAACGACAATTTGTATATCTCAGTCAGGGCTTCTGCAATTACTTCTCTTGCTGCCCACAGTGTCCTTGGATATATCTGAAAAGGCCCAGGTGATTTATCAGCCTGAGGACGTCCAGCACCTCCTTGACTGTAATGTGGAGTGTCCTCAAGGAGATCTCCATTACCTGTCCCAAGCTCCCCAGTCTCCACAGTAAAAACTAAAGAGAAATAGTCATTGAAGACCTTGCTCATCTGCAGCTCCTCGTATTGATGACTGCTTTAGTTTTCAAGATAGATAGAAGATAGAATGCCTTAATTGTCATTCAAACAAACAGAGGTTTGAACGAAATTCCGTTCCCTGCAGTCATAACAGCAAAATAAACATAACACACAATTAGCACAGTTACACACAAACATCCATCACAGTGAATCTCCAATTACCTCCTCACTGATGGAAGGCAAAAGTCTTATCTCTTCCCTTTATGTTCTTCTCACGCGTCGAGACGATCGAGGCTCTTGATGTTAAAGCCCCCGGCGGGCGATGGTAAGTGCCGCGGCCAATTAAGCCGCACCGGGCGATGTAAGGCCCTGCGGTGGGCTGATTCAAACCCCACGATTCGGGGCGGGCAAAGTTGCCGTTGTGGGAGCTCCCGAAAATCGGTCTCCCACCATTTGCTCTCTAGTTGCACTTGTTCCCTAAATGTACATAGAATAACTTTAGATTCTCCTTAAACAGAGCTGTTTCTAGTCCCCTTTTTTCCCCTCCTGATTTCCTCCTTAAGTATGATCTCCTAAACTGCTGCAGGATTACACTATGATATCTATAAGATATCCTATCAAGCTGCTCACCCTAGTGTTCTGTTTCCTACTACTTTCTGAAGTTTTTCTGAAAGTTTATTTGATTTTACTTTCTGAAGATAATTGTGGTTGAGTTTTGTTAATAGCACGAGTCAAATGTGTTGCTTCATGTTGTCCTGTATATCTATCTATATATATTATTAAAAGTCTGTTCTTGACGGGTTTTGGCCATCTGTGCTGCGATTTCCGAGAGAGCGCCGCCACCTACGGCCGTCATTTTTGGCCACCTTGCTCAGAGCCCCCCTCCGCCGCATGTGTGCCGAGGATTTTTCCCGTTGATTAAAAATGACAAGAGATATTAATGTTTTTACAAAATTCCCCATTCTCTCTGCTGCCCCCGCTGGCGGCAGGGGGGAGGGACTATAAAACCAGGAAGTGGTGTGCCACACAGTCTGTTTAAGATAGAGGAAGGCAGAGGGTCACGTTTCTCTGAGCTGTGAATAACACTGAACACATGTCTACTAAAATGTAAGTGCCCTTAGTGGTTCTAAAATGCTTGCAGAATGTGTCTATTGGTTCTAAAGCTTGCAAAAAGTGTCTCTATTGGTTCTAAAGCTTAAAAAAAAGGTATTGGTTCTAAAGTTTGCAAAAAAATGTCTATTGCTTCTAAAGATTGCAAAAAAATGTCTATTGGTTCTAAAGCTTGCAAAAAAATGTCTATTGGTTCTAAAGCTTGCAAAAAAAGTGTCTATTGGTTCTAAAGCTTGCAAAAAATGTCTATTGGTTCTAAAGCTTGCAAAAAATGTCTATTGGTTCTAAAGCTTGCAAAAAAAATGTCTATTGGTTCTAAAGCTTGCAAAAAAATGTCTATTGGTTCTAAAGCTTGCAAAAAATGTCTATTGGTTCTAAAGCTTGCAAAAAAATGTCTATTGGTTCTAAAGCTTACAAAAAGTGTCTCTATTGGTTCTAAAGCTTGCAAAAAAATGTCTATTGGTTCTAAAGCTTGCAAAAAATGTCTATTGGTTCTAAAGCTTGCAAAAAAATGACTTGGTTCTAAAGCTTGCAAAAAAAATGTCTATTGGTTCTAAAGCTTACAAAAAAAATGTCTATTGGTTCTAAAGCTTGCAAAAAAATGTCTGTTGGTTCTAAAGCTTGCAGAAAATGTCTATTGGTTCTAAAGCTTGCAAAAAAAGTGTCTCTATTGGTTCTAAAGCTTGCAAAAAAGTGTCTATTGGTTCTAAAGCTTGCAAAAAAAATGACTATTGGTTCTAAAGCTTGCCATAAAGTGTCTCTATTGGTTCTAAAATGCTTGCAAAAAAATATCTATCGGTTCTAAAGCTTGCAAAAAAATGTCTATTGGTTCTAAAGCTTGCAAAAAATGTCTATTGGTTCTAAAGCTTGCAAAATAAATGTCTATTGGTTCTAAAGCTTGCAAAAAATGTCTATTGGTTCTAAAGCTTGCAAAAAATGTCTATTGGTTCTAAAGCTTGCAAAAAAATGATTATTGGTTCTAAAGCTTGCAAAATAAAATGACTATTGGTTCTAAAGCTTGCAAAAAAAATGTCCATTGGTTCTAAAGCTTGCAAAAAAATGTCTATTGGTTCTAAAGCTTGCAAAAAAATGTCTATTGGTTCTAAAGCTTGCAGAAAATGTCTATTGGTTCTAAAGCTTGCAAAAAGTGTCTCTATTGGTTCTAAAGCTTGCAAAAAGTGTCTCTATTCTAAAGCTTGCAAAAAGCGTTTATTGCTTCTAAAGCTTGCAAAAAATGTCTATTGGTTCTAAAGCTTGCAAAACAATGTCTATTGGTTCTAAAGCTTGCAAAAAAAATGTCTATTGGTTCTAAAGCTTGCAAAAAATGTTTATTGGTTCTAAAGCTTGCAAAAAGTGTCTATTGGTTCTAAAGCTTGCAAAAAAATGACTATTGGTTCTAAAGCTTGCAAAAAAAAGACTATTGGTTCTAAAGCTTGCAAAAAGTGTCTCTATTGGTTCTAAAATGCTTGCAAAAAATGTCTATTGGTTCTAAAGCTTACAAAAAAACAAGACTATTGGTTCTAAAGCTTGCAAATAAAATGTCCATTGGTTCTAAAATGGTTCATACTAGCGCTCCAGAAAGCCCTCCCCCCCTCCCTACCCTACTTACTGCAAATGGTGCCTTGGGAGGTTTGACTTGAAGTTGAAAGGCACTATTACTGCAAATGGTGGCTCGGTTGCTTTGGCTTGAAGTTGAAAGGCACTACTTACTGCAAATGGTGGCTTGGGAGCTTTGAAGTTGAAAGGCACTACTTCCTGCAAATGATGGCTTGGGTGTGGCTTGAAGTTGAAAGACACCACTTACTGCAAATGGTGGCATGAAGTTGAAAGGCACTACTTACTGCAAATGGTGGATTGGTTGCTTTGGCTTGAAGTTGAAAGGCACTACTTACTGCAAATGGTGGCTTGGGAGCTTTGGCTTGAAGTTGAAAGGCACTATTACTGCAAATGGTGGCTTGGTTGCATTGGCTTGAAGTTGAAAGGTACTACTTACTGCAAATGGTTGCTTGGTTGCTTTGGCTTGAAGTTGAAAGGCACTACTTACTGCAAATGGTGGCTTGGGTGTGGCTTGAAGTTGAAAGACACCACTTACTGCAAATGGTGGCATGAAGTTAAAAGGCACTACTTCCTGCAAATGATGGCTTAGGTGTGGCTTGAAGTTGAAAGGCACAGAGGGAGGAGCGACCTTCGTGTGGTGAGTTCAAAAAACCATCGCGGGGCTTGTCTCAACAGAGGCCCGGGAGCCGTTACAGAGGGAGGAGCGACCTTCGTGTGGTGAGTTAAAAAACCCATCGCGGGGCTTGTCTCAACAGAGGCCCGGGAGCCGTTACAGAGGGAGGACTATCAAAATCTGCAACGTTCCATTCGCAGATCACACTTCAAATTAAGGGGGCTGGTGGAAGCCTCTGATTGGTCGAACGAACTAGAGGAAGCAGCCGTTACAGGACTAGAGGAAGCAGCTGATTGGCTTGTATCCCGGGTAAGGCTTTATTGTATTCGGTTAAGGGGGAGAATGAGGGCCAGGGCAGTTTACTGTTCAGGATGTCAGATGTGGGCTGTCCTGGAGTCTGAGTGCCCTCCAGACGTCCACGTCTGCGCCAGGTGCGTCGAGATGGGGCTCCTAAGGGACCGTGTTAGGAACCTGGAACAGCAACTCGATGACCTCTGTCTGCTCAGGGAGAGCGAGGAGGTCATAGATAGGAGTTACAGGGAGGTGGTCACTCCAAGACCACGGGAGACAGAAAACTGGGTCACAGTTAGGAAGGGCAACGGGCAGAGGCAGGGACTGGTGAGTACCCCGGTGGGTGTACACCTTGAAAATAAGTACTCATGTTTGAGTAAGGGTGGGGGAGACAGCCTACCTGGGGGCAGCGACAGCAGCCGGGCCTCTGGCATAAAGACCGGTCCTGTTGCTCAGAAGGGTAAGGAAAAGAAGAGGAGGGCAATTGTAATAGGGGACTCTATAGTCAGGGGGTCGGATAGGCGATTCGGTGGACGCAGACAAGAGACCCGGATGGTAGTTTGCCTCCCTGGTGCCAGGGTCAGGGATGTGTCTGAACGGGTCCAAGAAATCCTGAAATAGGAGGGAGAGGAGCCTGAAGTTGTGGTACATATAGGTACCAACGACATAGGTAAAAAAAGAGAAGAGGTCCTGAAAGAAGAATTTAGGGAGTTAGGTAGAGAGTTAAGGAGAAGGACTGCAAAGGTAACAATCTCAGGATTACTGCCTGTGCCACGCGACAGTGAGAGTAGGAATGGAGCGAGGTGGAGGATAAATGAGTGGATGAGGGACTGGTGCAGTGGGTATGGATTCAAGTTTCTGGATCATTGGGACCTCTTTTGGGGAAGGTGCGACCTGTACAGAAAGGACGGGTTGCACTTGAACTCGAGGGGGACCAATATCCTGGCGGGGAGATTTGCAAAGGCTACTGGGGAGACTTTAAACTAGTATGGTTGGGGGGAGGGACTCAAATTGGGAAAGCTAGCAGTCAGTGTGTGAGGCAGGAGGCAGAGAATGGTAGCACTCTGACCCAAAATGTAGGGGGTGAGAAGAAAAAGACAATAAACAGAGAATAAGAGAGGGTGGGTTTCTTAAATGTGTATATTTTAATGCTAGGAGCATTGTAAGAAAGGTGGATGAACTTAGAGCCTGGATTGACACCTGGAAGTATGATGTTGTGGCGATCAGTGAAACATGGTTGCAGGAGGGCTGTGATTGGAAACTAAATATTCCAGGATTTCATTGCTTCAGGTGTGATAGAATTGGAGGGGCAAGAGGTGGAGGTGTTGCATTGCTTATCAGGGAAGATATTACAGCAGTGCTTTGGCAGGATAGATTAGAGGGCTTGTCTAGGGAGGCTATTTGGGTGGAACTGAGAAATGGGAAAGGGGTAGCAACACTTATAGGGGTGTATTATAGACCGCCAAATGGGGAGCGAGAATTGGAAGAGCAAATATGTAAGGAGATTGCAGATATTAGTAGTAAGCACAAGGTAGTGATTGTGGGAGATTTCAATTTTCCACACATAGACTGGGAAACACATTCTGTAAATGGGCTGGATGGGTTGGAGTTTGTAAAATGTGTGCAGGATAGTTTTTTGCAGCAATACATAGAAGTACCTACTAGAGAAGGGGCGGTGCTGGACCTCCTGTTAGGAAATGAGACGGGTCAGGTGGCAGAGGTATGCGTTGGGGAACAGTTCGGGACCAGTGATCACAATACCATTAGTTTCAATATAATTATTGAGAGGGTCAGAACTGGACCTAGGGTTGAGATTTTTGATTGGAGAAAGGCTAACTTTGAGGAGATGCGAAAGGATTTAAAAGGAGTAAATTGGGACATTTTGTTTTATGGGAAAGATGTGGAAGAGAAATGGAGTACATTTAAAGGTGAAATTTTAAGAGTACAGAATCTTTATGTCCCTGTTCGGTTGAAAGGAAATAGTAAAAATCGGAAAGAGCCATGGTTTTCAAGGGAAATTGGACACTTGGTTCGGAAAAAGAGGGAGATCTACAATAATTATAGGCAGCATGGAGTAAATGAGGTGCTTGAGGAGTATAAAGAATGTAAAAAGAATCTTAAGAAAGAAATTAGAAAAGCTAAAAGAAGATATGAGGTTGCTTTGGCAAGTAAGGTGAAAGTAAACCCCAAGGGTTTCTGCAGCTATATTAATAGCAAAAGGATAACGAGGGATAAAATTGGTCCATTAGAGAGTCAGAGTGGACTGCTATCTGCAGAGCCAAAAGAGATGGGGGAGATATTGAACAATTTCTTTTCTTCGGTATTCACCAAGGAGAAGGATATTGAATTATGTGAGGTAAGGGAAACAAGTAGAGTAGCTATGGAAACTATGAGATTCAAAGAAGAGTACTGACACTTTTGAGAAATATAAAAGTGGATAAGTCTCCAGGTCCGGACAGGATCTTCCCTAGGACATTGAGGGAAGTTAGTGTAGAAATAGCAGGGGCTATGACAGAAATATTTCAAATGTCATTAGAAACGGGAATAGTGCCGGAGGATTGGCGTACTGCGCATGTTGTTCCATTGTTTAAAAAGGGGTCTAAGAGTAAACCTAGCAATTATAGACCTGTTAGTTTGACGTCAGTGGTGGGCAAATTAATGGAAAGGATACTTAGAGATAATATATATAAGCATCTGGATAAACAGGGTCTGATTAGGAACAGTCAACATGGATTTGTGCCTGGAAGGTCATGTTTGACTAATCTTCTTGAATTTTTTGAAGAGGTTACTCGGGAAATTGATGAGGGTAAAGCAGTGGATGTTGTATATATGGACTTCAGTAAGGCCTTTGACAAGGTTCCTCATGGAAGGTCGGTTAAGAAGGTTCAATGGTTGGGTATTAATGGTGGAGTAGCAAGATGGATTCAACAGTGGCTGAATGGGAGATGCCAGAGAGTAATGGTGGATGGTTGTTTGTCAGGTTGGAGGCCAGTGACTAGTGGGGTGCCACAGGGATCTGTGTTGGGTCCACTGTTGTTTGTCATGTACATCAATGATCTGGATGATGGTGTGGTAAATTGGATTAGTAAGTATGCAGATGATACTAAGATAGGTGGGGTTGTGGATAATGAAGTAGTTTTCAAAGTCTACAGAGAGATTTATGCCAGTTGGAAGAGTGGACTGAAAGATGGCAGATGGAGTTTAATGCTGATAAGTGTGAGGTGCTACATCTTGGCAGGACAAATCAAAATAGGACGTACATGGTAAATGGTAGGGAATTGAGGAATGCAGGTGAACAGAGGGATCTGGGAATAACTGTGCACAGTTCCCTGAAAGTGGAATCTCATGTAGATAGGGTGGTAAAGAAAGCTTTTGGTGTGCTGGCCTTTATAAATCAGAGCATTGAGTATAGAAGTTGGGATGTAATGTTAAAATTGTACAAGGCATTGGTGAGGCCAATTCTGGAGTATGGGGTACAATTTTGGTCGCCTAATTATAGGAAGGATGTCAACAAAATAGAGAGAGTACAGAGGATATTTACTAGGATGTTGCCTGGGTTTCAGCAACTAAGTTACAGAGAAAGGTTGAACAAGTTAGGGCTTTATTCTTTGGAGCGCAGAAGGTTAAGGGGGGACTTGATAGAGGTCTTTAAAATGATGAGAGGGATAGACAGAGTTGACGTGGATAAGTTTTTCCCACTGAGAGTAGGGAAGATTCAAACAAGGGGACATGACTTGAGAATTAATGGACAGAAGTTTAGGGGTAACATGAGGGGGAACTTCTTTACTCAGAGAGTGGTGGCTGTGTGGAATGAGCTTCCAGTGAAGGTCGTGGAGGCAGGTTCGTTTTTATCATTTAAAAATAAATTGGATAGTTATATGGACGGGAAAGGAATGGAGGGTTATGGTCTGAGCGCAGGTATATGGGACTAGGGGAGAATACGTGTTCGGCACGGACTAGAAGGGTCGAGATGGCCTGTTTCCGTGCTGTAATTGTTATATGGTTATCTGAAGTTGAAGCACTAATTACTGCAAATGGTGGCTTGGGAGCTTTGGCTTGAAGTTGAAAGGCACTATTACTGCAAATGGTGGCTTGGTTGCTTTGGCTTGAAATTGAAAGGCACTACTTACTGCAAATAGTGGCTTGGGAGCTTTGAAGTTGAAAGGCACTACTTCCTGCAAATGATGGCTTGGGTGTGGCTTGAAGTTGAAATACACCACTTACTGCAAATGGTGGCATGAAGTTGAAAGGCACTACTTACTGCAAATGGTGGCTTGGGAGCTTTGACGAAGTTGAAAGGCACTACTTACTGCAAATGGAGGCTTGGGAGCTTTGGCTTGAAGTTGAAAGGCACTATTACTGCGAATGGTGGCTTGGTTGCTTTGGCTTGAAGTTGAAAGGCACTACTTACTGCAAATGGTAGCTTGGGTGTGGCTTGAAGTTGAAAGACACCACTTACTGCAAATGGTGGCTTGATGTTGAAAGGCACTACTTACTGCAAATGGTGGCTTGGTTGCTTTGGCTTGAAGTTGAAAGGCACTACTTACTGCAAATGGTGGCTTGGGAGCTTTGACTTGAAGTTGAAAGGCACTACTTACTGCAAATGATGACTTGGGTGTGGCTTGAAGTTGAAAGGCACTACTTACTGCAGATGGTGGCTTGGGTGCAATGGCTTGAAGTTAAAATGCATTACTTACTGCAAATGGGGGCGTGGGTGCATTGGCTTGAAGTTGAAAGGCACTACTTACTACAAATTGTGGCTTGAAGTTGAAAGGCACTACTTACTGCAAATTGTAGCTTGTGATGTAAGACAAAAAACGTATCTCTCCCTTGCACTCCCCTCTCCCCCCCGATGTCAGAGTCAAAGCCCCCGGCGGGCGATGGTAATTATCCCGCGACCATTAAAGCCACGCCGGGTGATGCAAGGCCACGCTCCGGGTCTTGTTGTTGGAACCCCCGGCGGGAGCTAGCAAAGTCCCGCAGCCATTCCAAGCCGCGCGGTGCAGTGATGTACGGCCCCGCTCCAGGCACTCTTCAACCCCGCAACTCGGGCGGGAGAAGTCGCGGAATAGAATTTCAAGGATTAGCCGTGAGTCAACTGCCAGCCCACCAGCCGTGAGTGAGTGAGTTGCCAGCACAACAGGCTTGATTGACTGAGACGCCAGCCCAAGAATCCATTTTGCGCACAATTTGCATATTAGCCCTCTGGAAACCAGTCCCTTCAGCCCACAACACCCATACTAGCGCTCCAGAAAGCCCCCCAACTGGCCACCAATATTAGAATTGGTGGAGAGGTGGAATATTGCGTTGGATGACCAGCCCTCCTGTGTGATGCTGGGACCCAACGGGTCCCACTTAGTCTAGTTGATCCTAAAATGCTGTCTCTTTGAAGTCGATTCTGGAAGTCGTCAAGGAGGATCTGTTGCTAAATTTTGTCTTGGGGGCATGCGATCAAGAGCAAACGGCTGCCTTTGCTGCGAGCCCTGTAGACGTCCTGAGCTTAGTTGCAAATTATTTTTAAGCATCTATCCAATGTTCACTTTCCACTTCCAAGCAAAATCCAGCCAGAGTTTTACAGGTAAAACATTCCCAAATCACTATGCAACAACAATGTTGACGTAGTGTGATCGTAACAGTTGTAAAGATACTGCCTGGTGTTCACAGTGTTTTATGGGATTACGTTGTTTTGGAGAGCAAAATAGGAGCAAATGACTGAGTATTCCCTGTCATTTAGACTGGAGGATCCATGTGAAAATCCTGCATAAGGTTTGGGAGGGGCACATACATGCGTCCATTGGTTTTACTTTGGAGAAATGGGAGTGAGGAGTTATGGTGTCAGTAATCTTAGATCTTAATTGTTTTTAGGTTATTTAAATGAATTGTTTAAATGCATTGTGTTTAATATTCTATTTGACTATTTTTTTGAAATGATTTTGAATGTTTGTAAGCCCTATTTGCCAAGGCTTAGGAATTGGTCATGGTAAGTGTTGAGCTCACACATTGCCACAGTTAGCAAACACAGCACAGTCCGCTGCCTTATCTTCCCTCTGACCTTATCCAATTTCCTGTTGTGGAACATGTAGAACCCAGCTGTTGTGACAATCTTGGGTTGGGAATTGTGCTTTTATGGCCTGGATCAATATCCTTTAGAGGTGATAGACACAAAACGCTGGAGGAACTCAGCGGGTCAGACAGCGTCTCTGGAGAAAAGGAATAGGCGACGTTTCGGGTCGAGACCCTTCTTCCTCCTTAGCAGGTGATTCAGGAAACTAAAAGCTACTATTCTTGTGAGATGGTATCCTGACCATAAAGATTCAGAATCCTTGGTTTTACAAACATAGAAATTAGGTGCAGGAGTAGGCCATTTGGACCTTCAAGCCAGCACCGCCATTCAATATGATCATGGCTGATCATCCAGAATCAGTATCATTCCTGCTTTCTCCCCATATCCCTTGATTCTGCTCTAACGTCCAACAGATCAAGTAGTTTAAGACTTTAAGACTTTTTGCCTTCCATCACAGTGAGGAGGTGCCTGGAGATTCACTGTGATGGATGTTTGTGTTAAACTGTCTTCATTGTGTGTTCTGTTAATTTATTTTTTGTCATGCAAGGTACGTAATTTTGTTCAAACTAAAAGTTTGAATGACAATATGTAGGAAACTCTAACTCTAACTCATAGTTGAAGAAATTATTCTTGTTGCTTTTCTTGATATCCCTAATACCGTGCCCACCGCAATGCCCCATGTATGCTGGTCATATTAACAAATAGGAGACCAGTTTTTAAAATGTTATTTTTTTAGTCAGCTATAAGAGTAAACTTGCTTTTCACAACACCCAAGAACTCTTGGATAGCTTTAAGTGCAGGAAATTCATCAAGATCTAGCTGTCCTGAAAGAACAAAATGATTTGGGTTTGATCCATTGCCATCTAATGACTGCACTAGTTTGCAACGGTAAGCTTTTAGACAGGACATGAAGCCAGGATTTAAAGGATGCCTGGTTCTTTCTGTCGATAGATCATGCCATACACATGTTTAATAAAATTAAAGTTCATGTGGTTCATAGTTTAGTAAGTACCAAAGCCTTTAACAAAACACCAAGTGCTGAAGGAACTCAGCAGGTCAGGCAGCTCTGGGCAGGTAGTGGACAGATGATATTTTGGGTCGGGACCCTTCTTTGGATTGACGTCTGAAGAAGTGTCCCGACACAAAATGTTGCCTGACCATTCCCTCCCCAGATGCTGTCTGACCCGTTGAGTTCATCCAGCATTTTGTGTTTTGCTCAAAATTCCAGCACCTGCATTTTCTTAAGGAAGGAAATGGTCAGAATTTTTTTTTGATCATAAGAATGGCATTAGGCACCTTAGTACTTCTAATTTAAAAGCATATGCATATTTTTCTGAAGTTATTTTTTCTTGAATTCCACACAATCTGTGCAGCCCATTCATTTTACTTGTCTCCAGTCACAAATAGCAGTAAATATTCATAATTCTGTACGGTCTGATTGTTTTTGACAGGAAATCCGTATGCTCACTCCATGAAGTCAATAAATTTGTGACAAAATGAAATGGTGTACTTTGACACAGTCCTGACACTAAGAAATATAAACATTGGTAAGCTAACTGTGTAATTGCTACACTTGTACAGGAAAGTGTTTGGATTTATTCGATTCCTTTCACCTTCTAAGAACCACAGTTCATTGAGTGTGTACCAATATTTACTGCAAAAAACAGCATTGGTCAAATCCAGTTGATTTGGTGTTGTTTATATAAAATCAATCAAATAAGCTGGTTTTCTTGTACTGTTGCTTTAATACGTTTTCTGAAACGTAGCATTTGGCAGTTTATGTGCTTGAGGGTGGTTGTTTTTTGGCTTTTGCTACTGTTTATCCTGCGTGTGTTCAGTTTGACCACTAAATATAGGATATTTTCTTTTTTTATTTAGCCCTGTTTTTGCTCCTCCACCCAATTGACTTGGTCACTGTAAACACGCTGTTAATCCTTTACTCCTCAAGGCAAGTAGTTTTCCCTTTCTAAAGAATTACCATTTCAAGAGGCCAGTTGGTTTCTGAATGAAAAATGGGTTGAAAGAAACGTTTGAAAAACAGTATGAAGCACAATTGTTCGAAAATCTAGATTTACCTCAGTTTAAAAAAATGAATTAAAAAAAACTATGCAGATACAAGGAACTGCAGATGCTGGTTTATGAAAAATACCACACAAAGTGCTGGAATAACTCAGCAGGTCAGGCAGCATCTCTGGAGAACATGGACAGATGACATTACGGGATGGGGCCCTTCTTCAGACTGATTACAGGCAGGGGCAAGATCGTTGGAAGAGAGGAGGGGCCAGACAAAGTCTGGCAGTTATAGATGGAAATAGGTGGGGGTGGGTTGATAGGCAGATGGTGGTCAAAGGCCACTGATGAAAAGATGGAAGGTGTGAGGCAAAAGGATTGAATCATCCTACCAGTCTTAATGGGAGGGACAAAAAACTGCAGATGCTGGAATCTTGAGCAAAATAAAACAAAGTACTGGAGGAGGTACACAAAATTGCTGGGGAAACTCAGCGGGTGCAGCAGCATCTATGGAGCGAAGGAAATAGGCGACGTTTCGGGCCGAAACCCTTCTTCAGACTGATGGGGGGTGGGGGGGGGGAAAGAAGGAAGGAAAAGGGGAGGAGGATGAGGAGCCCGAGGGCGGGCGGATGGGAGGGTGGGAGGAGACAGCTAGAGGGTTAAGGAAGGGGAGGAGACAGCAAGGGCTAGCCAAATTGGGAGAATTCAATGTTAATGCCATAAGGACGCAAGGTCCCCAGACGGAATATGAGGTGCTGTTCCTCCAATTTCCGCTGTTGCTCACTCTGGCAATGGAGGAGACCCAGGACTGGAGGAACTCAGCGGGTCAGAGGTAACATTCAGATATGTTTTGGGCCGGGATCCTCCTTCAGATTGGTGTAGTAAGGGGCACATAGTAGGTTGGTACAAGTGAGGGAGGTTGGCAGTGATGGAAATGAGGGGGGAGGGTGGGGTAAAAAGGGGTACGGCGTTCCCCTAGTTTTCAATTTCCGACTTGGGTTTAATGAGTACTGCAGAAAGATTCGAGCCGTTTCTCACTTTATTCAACTCAAGACGAAAACGATTTGTTAACTGCCACTGTTAGCACTTGTTAACAGCCAGTAGTTATACAATGTGTCATCAATACATTGATCCACATTCCTCAGTAAATGTAATTGTGTTTTAACACCGCGTTCCTTTGAATAAAATTCAAGGGAGAATTTCTTAAACTCACTGACAGGGCTACCGGACCGCGAGCACGGGCTCAGGTAAAGTCACGTTATTTTATTATTCCACATTATTTTAATTGCCTCCCTTCAGTTCAGGTAGACAGTAACATGGATAAGGGAGAGCCAATGGATGTAGTGTACCTGGACTTTCAGAAAGCCTTTGATAAGGTCCCACACAGGAGATTAGTGGGCAAAATCAGAGCACATGGTATTGGGGGTAGGGTATTGACATGGATAGAAAATTGATTGGCAGACAGGAAACAAAGAGTAGGAATTAACAGTTCCCTTTCAGAATGGCAGGTAGGGACTAGTGGGGTGCCTCGAGGCTCAGTGCTATTCACAATATATATTAATGATTTAGATGAAGGAATTAAAAGTAACATTAGCAAATTTGCAGATGATACAAAGCTGGATGGCAGTGTGAACTGTGAAGAGGATGCTATGAGGATGCAGGGTGACTTGGATAGGTTGGGTGATGCATGGCACATGCAGTATAATGTGGATAAATGTGAGGTTATCCACTTTAGAGGCAAGAACAAGAGGCAGATTATCATCTGAATGGCAGGTAGACACAAAATGCTGGAGTAACTCAGCGGGTCAGCCAGCATCTCTGGAGCAAAGGAATGGGTGACGTTTTGGGTTGAGACCCTTCTTCTGTATGGTGTCAGATTAGGAAAAGGGTAAGTGCAACGAGACCTGGATGCACTTGTACCTCAGTTACTGAAAGTAAGCATGCAAGAAACAGCAGGCAGTGAAGAAAACTAATGGCATGTTGGCCTTCATAATGATAGGAGGAAAAACCTTTTCACCCAGAGTGTTGTGAATTTGTGGAATTATCTGCCTCAGAAGGCAGTGGAGGCCGACTCATTGGGTGCATTCAAAAGAGAGTTAGATGGAGCTCTTAGGGCTAATGGAATCAAGGGATATGGGGAGAAGGCAGGAAGGCCAACTCCTGCACCTATTTTCTATGTATCTATGTAAAATACTGGAACAACTCAACAGAACAGGCAGCATCTCTGGAGAGAAGGAATGGGTGACGTTTCGGGTCAAGACCCTTTTTCATACTGATGTCAGGGATGAGTGGGACGGATAGAATGCAGTCGGAGACAGTAAGACTGGTGGGAGAACTGGGAAGGGGGAGGGGATGGAGAGAGAGGGAAAGCAAGGGCTATTTGAAGTTACAGAAGTCAATGTTCATACCGCTGGGGTGTAAGCTACCCAAACAAAATATGAGGTGCTGTTCCTCCAATTTGCACTAGGCCTCACTGGCAATGTAGGAGGCCCAGGACAGAAAGGTCAGATAGGGAATGGGAGGGGGATGGCATGAATTCACAGCTTTATCCTGCGCTACTTAATCCAAGGGGCGGACAGATGGACGAAGGCAACGATCATAGAGTGGAATAGATGACATTCGGGTCGGGACCCTTCTTCAGACTGAGTCAGGGGAAAGAGGAACAAGAGATATAGACGGTACTAAGGACAAATGAATGGAAGATATGCCTATATCTCCTGTTTACCTTTCCCTTGACTGTCAGTCTGAAGAAGGGTCTCAACCCAAAATGTCCTCTATTCCACTCTATGATCATTGCTTTCATCTGAGAGAGAGATAGGTGCAAGAAAGCAGCTATGACATATAATACACAATAAACTATATTATAAATACACAAATAAACAAGTTATGCATTCTTGTACTCTTACATGGGTATGACCGCACATACAAACCCCCCCCTTCCTTCCCAACCTCAGCCTCACAGACCTTAGAGTACCCCTAGTTCCTATAACCCATTTCCATCAGTGGGGGTGAGTGTGATTAGTAGATGGGTGGGATGAGTGACTAAGGCCAGAGGTGAAAAGGAAAAAAAAGGGTGTCAGATATGACAAAAAAGGAACACTCGATTTATCTTAAACCTGGGGTCTAAGAAGGAATGCGTTTAGTTGAGGTGATTTGTGTCTAAATCTGGTATATTTTCCTTTCTGACAAAGAACATGATGTAATTGATGGCTGTGTTTTAAACCGGATGGAATATTAATTACACGTGTGGGGTAATGGCAATGCGTTAGTGAGTCATGGTCTAATCTATAAAAGTAAAGAATGAAGCTGTAATCTTGTCATTCATGTACTATCTTTATATTAAATCTAACCTCTTACACGAGATCATAATTTATGTAATTGCATTAACAATTCTAGTTGTGGTGATGCCACATGTCCGCTCTGAGTTTGTTACTGGGATCGATATGCTGGAGTCCTGTGACGGACACCCACTTGTGAATGGTGGTGGTGAGGGGCAATTTATTCAATGGATGTGAACCAGAGGCTCCCCGAACAGCCCCAACTTTAATGATGTAGCACCACCGGTGGCGCAGCGGTAGAGTGGTTGTGCAATACAGTGAAAGAATTAGTTATGGTTTTATGAGCATTCCCAGTGCATGTCTGAGCACAGCTTGTCATGAGATACAGTAGAAGAACCTGCTGACGATGGAATCTTGAGCAAAACACAAAGCGCTGGAGTAACCCAGTTTAGTTTGGTTTGGTTTGGTTTAGTTTAGAGATAAAGTGTGGAAACAGGTCCTTCGGCCTGCTGAGTGCAGAAGATGGAACTGGAGTAGCGATCCCTGACTAGCGATCCCCGCACACTAGCACTATCCTACACACTAGGGACAATTTACAATTTTTACCAAAGCCAAATTAACCTTCAAACCTGTATGTCTTTGGAATGTGGGAGAAAACAGGAGCATCCTAAGAAAGCCTACACGGTCACGGGGAGTAACATACAAACTCCATACAGACAGCAGCCGTAGTCAGGATCGAACCCGGGTCTCTGTGCGCTGCAAGGCAGCAACTCTACCACTGCGCCATTGTGCTGTCCCGGTTTTTGAGTGAGAGGGAACTTAAGTGAGAACTTAAATGGACTGTACGGCCTCTTTGTGAGCTCCCACTGTATGTAGTTTAAAAACTCGCCTTTACAGATCTCAAATACCAATCAATTCTGAAAATTAACAGTAGGTCGGGATTTAAACACGCTGCTCACGTGTTAATCTCGAGGATAAAGAGGACATTGTTGTAGCATTTAACACCTTAGACTGAAATGATTTTCTTGCAAAGCATAAAAGCAGTTGCCAGATCCAAATAATGATTCATTTTCACCAGGCCATGTAACATTTCACAGACTTAACTTTCTTCTTGTACATTATAGCATCACCTGCCAGGCGAGTGCTGAAATATTCGTGATAAACAAGTAATTATTCATAATTACTTGTAATCATCCCAAAGTAATTATTCATTGTGTGCATTGAATGCAATGTTAGGAATGTATGTTAATGAAAGATGCAACACCTTCTTGTAAAGCGCAGGACCATTTTAGGGCGGCACAGTGGTGCAGCTGGTAGCGTTGCTGCCTCTCAGTGCTAGAGTTCCAGGTTCGATACTGACCTCTGGTGCCGTCAGCGTGGAGTTTGCTTGTTCTCCCTGCGTGTGGGTTTCTGCCGGGTGCTCTGGTTTCCTCTCCCACATCCCAATGACATGCGGGTTTATAGGTTCATTGACAGGCGATTCATGGCTGCGGCAATTCATTCCCTGCTCTGTATTCCATATTCCATTCTCCCTCTGCCTTCTTTACCTTCCTATGTAATGTACCTCATTGCCTTGAAACATCGGCTCCATGTTTCTCTTTGGGGGGGGGGGGGGCATTTGTCCCCATCTACTGAGGAATATTTAAAATCAGCAATTAATGAAAACTCTGCATGTGATGTATATCTAATAACTGTAAGCAGGTTCACAATATTTCCCTGTATTCTGTGGGACAGCATAGTGGCGCAGCAATCGAGTTGCTGAATTACAGATGCAGTTCAGTCTGAAGAAGGGGCTCGACCCGAAACGTCACCCATTCCTTCTTTGCAGAGATGCTGCCTGGCCCGCTGAGTTACTCCAGCATTTTGTGTCTATCTGCTGCATTACTGTGCCAGAGACCGGGGTTTGATCCTGCTGTCTGTACGGAGTGTGCACGTTCTCCCTGTGACTGTGTGGGTTTTCTCCAGGTGCTCCAGCTTCCTCGCACATCACAAAGACATGCGGGCTTGTAGGTTAATTGGCTTCTGTAAACTGTAGGATAGAACTACTATATGGGTGAACATTGGTCGGCACGGACTCTGTGGGCCGAAGGGCTTGTTTCCCCGCTGTATTACTAAAATTACAATTTAATTAAACTAAAATGCAATCTAAGGAGGTGGATGTTGAGCTAATAATTAACTATTGAGAGTTTAGGATTTCGTGATATTCAACGGTGGAATGGTCCTTTATTGTCACGTGTACCGAGATACAGTGAAATTTGATTTGCCATAAAGTCATATGAAAAGGCACCAAGATACATAACTACATAAAGATTAAAGATAGACTTAAACAGCCACCACAGCGTTGTGTGAGAATCCCCAGGGCACACAGCATAAGCGGAGACCCACAGCCATCAGTTCAATGTCCGGGCCACACACACGCTCCTTCACCGTGATGTGGCCAGAGTTGTACCGACCGCTATCACTCTCTCTGCGGTCCCTGTCCGCCCGAACAGTCAGAAAGCCGCCCACTCTCGCACCAGACTCCAGGATGTCCTCATGGATCGATGTCCCCGCAAACCCCGAGATCACTGCACTCACGGCAATCCCTCCGAGTCCTCACCAGCGCAGGCAGCACGTCCATCTTGTTTTTTCGGCGACCTCACATTCCCCACTGTGATGGAAGGCAAATAACTTCTACCTTCTTTCCTCCTTTTCACTCACGGTCGGGGCAATTGAAACTTCCATAGTTGGGGCGATCGAAGCTCCTGCAGTCGGCGATCAAAGCCTCGATCAGGGTGATCGAGGCTCCAGTGATCGAGGCGGCCGAAGCTCCTGTGGTTGGAGCTCCCGAAGTCGATCCCTAACAAAGGGACCGCCAGATCCGCGATGTTAAGGCTGCAGTGCGGACGGAGGTACGATATGGAAAAAGTCGCATCTCCGACGGGGGAAGAGATTAAAAAGGTTTCCCCCCCCCACACAAAATACAAAAACTAAAAGCACACTAAAACATACAAGTAAAAACAGACTAAAAAAAACGACAGGACAGGCTGTTAGCGAGGCTGCCATGTACTGCCAAAACTGTCTTTGCATTATAATAATAATAATGGATGGGATTTATATAGCGCCTTTCTAATACTCAAGGCGCTTATGTTTTATGCTAAATGATACTGGATTCAGTGAGAGGGTGTTCAATATAACTGAGGCTGTTAAAGTTCCTGCAGACTAATCCAATCTTTCCTTTCTCTCTGGTTTATGTTACCTGCATTTTAAAATGTGATCCATGTGTGATGTTGGCCAATCTGTGTTGTAGATGTGGGCTTCCTGAGTTCGAGGAAACTACAGACTTGTATTGTGCCACGGTGCCTTGAAATGTGGAGACAGGACTGAACATGCATTTGGTGGTCTCTGGCTACAGTCTTAATTTAGTTTAGTTTAGAGATACAGCATGGAAACAGACCCTTCGGCCCACCGAATCCTCGCCAACCAGCGATCTCCGTTACACTAGCACACACAACACACTAGGGACAATTTTACAATTTTTACTGAAGCCAATTAACCTACAAATTTCTATGTCTTTGGAATGTGGGAGGAAACCGGAGCATCCGGAGAAAACCCACGCAGGCCATGTACTCTGTACAGATAGCCCCCTTAGTCAGGATTGAACCAGGGACTCTGGTGCAGGAAACACTACTGCTGCGCCACCACATCGCCCCTAAGTCAAACCTAAGTGGATCATATTCAGGACTCATTGGGTGCTGTGCGTTTGATGGGCTTCTCATTGACTTGCAGGGCAGGGGATGTTTAAGATGGAACACACTTTGCTTGGGGAACTGTACGGAGGAAGTGCCATTTTCCAGGAGAATAATGAACTGATGACAGACAGCTTATTTATTCAGCGCGTCCCTTCAGACAAAGGCCTGTGCTTTGTTTGAAATTATCCAACCTGATTTATGAGGAAATGTCTGACCACAGCAACTAACACACCATAAGTCTGCCATATGTATGATTTATATCTGCAGAAACTTCCGGAGACCCTTTCATTTCAAAGCGCTGCTTGCTGGTGTAAATGAACTCCCCAAGGTTATGGTAATGATATCCTAGCAAAGACTTAATTATGATGTAATGAATTGTTGAACTTAATCATTTTTGCAACCTGTACTAGACAACAACAATAACGTGTTCTTTAAATGGAGCCTTTAACATATTAAAATGTCCCGAGGTACTTCACCGCAGTATTATCAAATAATATTTGACACAGAGTCACCTAGCATCAGAGAATAATGGCAATGAAAGGGACCATTCAACCCACGCAGTCTATGCTAGCCCTTGGTAAAACAACCCCATTGCTCCATTCCCTGTCTCTTTCACTGTAGCCCAGAAAAATCATTCTCTCTACGGCAACTTTCCAATTCCCTTTCCAAAGTCCAGATTAATTCTGTTTTCCCCACCCTTGTCAGTGGGGAATTCAAAGTCCCGAGTGAAAGCAAAATTGCTCATTATCCTCCATGCCTCTTTTGCCTAATATTTACAATCAATATCTTCTGGTCATCCAACTACTCATCGTTGAGTCACGATTCCATCTACCCGCTGCAGCACAGTGGTGCCATTTGTAGAGCTGCTGCCTTACAATGCTAGAGGCCTCAGTTCAATCCCGACCTCAGATGCTATCTGTGTGGAGTTTGCACATTCTTCATGTGACCGCGTGGATTTCCTTCAGGTGCTCGGGATTCTCCCCCCTCTAAAGATGCGCAGGTTAAGCAGCCTCTGTAAATTGCCCCCAGCGTGTAGTTGAGCAGTAGAATCTGGGGGGAATTGATAACAATATGGAGAAAATAAAGTTGGATAGGATTAGTGCAGTTGAGTGGTTGATGGTTAGCCTGGACTTAGTGGGCCAAAGGGCCAATTTCCATGTTGAATCTCCCCACTGATCAACCTTATACGAACAAGTGAACACCATTAGAAAATGTGAGAACAACTGCCTCAAAGCCTGACTCTAGAGGTGGGTCGCGTGGGGGACATTAAAGCAGGACATGTTTAGTTTAGTTTAGTCTAGTTCAGAGATACAGCGTGGAAACAGACTCTTTGACTCACTAAGTTCACACCAATCAACGATAACCCATGCACTAGTTCTATCCTATACACAAGGGACAATTTACAGAAGCCAATTAACCTACAAACCTAAAGTATTTAAGAAGGAACTGCAGATGCTGGAAAATCGAAGGTATACAAAAATGCTGGAGAAACTCAGCGGGTGCAGCAGCATCTATGGAGCGAAGGAAATAGGCAACGTTTCAGGCCGAAATCCTTCTTCAGACCTAAAGTATTGTTGGACTACTGAATAAAATACTATTTCTCTTCAGACTTTTATACTTCTCTCACATTTCTATTTTTGGGTCATACTTATGATTTGGATGATTTTGTGCTTCTCTTTAGAATCACGGAATCGATTCTGATTAAATCTGTATTGGAAACATTCTAAACGTTGAAATGGAATGATTGGTATAATTCAATGTCTAGTTTGGATTAAATGATATCAAAAGTATATTAGATTTCTATTAAAGTGAAAAATAATGCCTGAGGCAAAGCAGTTGTAAAATCCTTGACTGTTTGTTCAATTGTTAGACAGATAAAAGTCATATGCACCACATCTGTGTTTTAGACTTCATCCCAAAGCATTTCCCTACTGTGACATGGAAGAAACAAACGTATTTTAAAGTACAATGCAGCCTAAGTCCACAGTGGTACCAACCCTCTGGAGCAGCACAACCTTGTTTAAGGAAGAACAACACCTCATAATCTGCATGGGTGCCTTACAACCCAACAGTATGAACATTGAATTCTTCAATTTCAAGTTCCATTGGCCTTCCTTACCCCTGTACCACCCACCCCTCACTCCACCCTCGATTCCCCCACCATCTCCCACCAGCCCGAGTCTACCTGTTCCTTTCCCCTCTTCATACACTCATCCTCCATCCCCAAGTCCCACATTTCCCTTTTATTCCACCCTCTCCCCCCCCCCCTCCCTTCCATACCTCTCCACCCATATCCCTGCCCCCAGCTTTGCATTCCACTGCTCCTGACACCCTTTTTTTGTTTCCTTTTCACCTCAAACTTTGTTACTATCTCCACCCATCTGCTAATCATCCCCTCCCCCTCCCCCTCCATCACCTGTATCCATCCAGGCCTCGTCCCACCATCACCTACTTTTTTCAGCTTATCCCCCCCCCCCCCCCCTCCTCCACATTGCTCAATCTGAAGAAGGGTCCTGATCCAAAATGTTGCCTGCCCATTCCCTCCATAGGCCTGCCTGACCCAGTGAGTTCCTCCAGCGCTTTGTTTTTTTTGCTCAGGGTTTGGCTTAAAGTTGGAGCTGAATTAGGGGATCTCAGTTCAGGCTGAGCTGCAATGGTCGGGGTCACTAGGATGGCGTGGGGTAAGGTGGCAGTAGTGTTTCCATCCCTCACTGTGTTCCCCCGACCCTAGTGGATACACAAGGGAGATTTGACTGGGCTGAGTTATACTGAAAGGGAAGCTTCTTCAGCAGTTATTGGAGATACATCCTCACTCCTGGATAACAACATGAATCAGTCGGTGAGTTTGTCATGGAGCAGATTTAGAGTTCAGAGATCTAGAGCGGAAACAGGCCCTTCGGCCCACCAAGACCACGCTGACCAGCAAGCGCTATCCTACACACGGGGGACAATTTACAGTTTTTACCAAAGCCAACTAACCTACAAACCTGTACGCCTTTGGAATGTGGGTGGAAACTGGAACTCTCGGAGAAAACTCCGCCGGTCACGGAGGAGAACGTACAAGCTTTGCGCAGACAGCATCCGTAATGAGGATCAAACCCAGGTCTCTGGTGCTGTGATGCAGCAACGTTACTGCTGTGCCACCATGCCGCCCCAAATGTTGTTAGTTAAAACAGTGTTCAATGGTGAGGGATAGCAACCCAGTGGGTAACCTTTGTCACTCAGCTGGCCCTCATAAAGTATATTTGATGTTTAAAACTTGGACTCTTAAAGGGCAAAAACATCTTGGCAGTGCTAAGGGGACCTGGCGAACTCCTGCAGAAAATGCTTTTTTTTTACTGTTTAATGCAGTTTGCTGCTGAGTATTATGTTCCTGAATCACACTGTGCTTTTATCTTGGTTTTTGCTGGACAGTTTACATGAATGTCATGAAACATTAAACTTAAGAGTGTGTTGAGTACTGCTCCAGTCAGCTTAGACTAATTGTCAACCTGCTTCACCCAAAGGGGTTGCCATCAATCAGCCACACTACTGGAGTTCGGTGTGGAAGATGGTGGTTTGGAACAGTTTCTGTCTCAGCTACATTTGAGTTTTTTTGTTGGATTAATAGAAACATGTAGAAATTGAAATAAATTGCAGAATTGGGGATGTGGTCCAATCTCCAGCAAGCCAGCCTCTCCTCCATCTACACTTCATGCAACTTTGGAAAAGCCGCCAATATAATTAAGAACTCTTGTCACCCCGGCCATTACTTCTTCTCTTCCCTCCTGTAAGGTCGGGCAGAATATACAAAAGCTTGAAAGGCACGTACCACCAGATTCAGGAACAGCTTCTTTTCTGCTATTATCAGACTACTAAATGGTTCACTCTTAAATTAGGGTGTTGTCCCGATCTTCCAACCTAAATAGGAGCAGGACTAGGCCACTCAGCCCCTCAAGCCTGTCCTATCATTGAATATGATCAAAGCTGATCCGTACATTTCTTCTACTGTGCCAGTTCCCCATGTCCCAAAAATTCATCTTTTCTATCAAGAAGGTATCTCCTGCTTCTTTTCGTAGACCCAATCATCTACTCTCCACAACTCTTTGGGAGAGTGTATTCCAGAAATTCACCACCATCTGCAAGAAAAACTTCCTGCACACCTCAGTTTTAAATGACTACCTTGTAATCTTATAACTATAACCCCTTATTTAAAAGTCCTCTGCTAGTAGAAACCTCTTGACACCTACCTGTTGTCAGTTCCTAAGGAACTTATGTGTTTCGAGAAGATCACAATTCCAGCATTTGCAGTTCTTTGTGTCTGACTCTTATTTAAGTTTAGATGTCCGTTTATTATTGTCATGTGTACCGAGATACAATGAAAAGCTTTGGTTTGCATGCTATCCAATCACTATACATAATAGTATCTACATAGTACATAATACATCATATATTGTACTATATAATAATACTATACATAAATGCAATCAAGCCAAACACAAGTACAAATAGATAGAGCAAAGAGAAAGATACCAGATTGCTGAATATAGTTTCTCAGCATAGTAGCATAATAGTTCCAGAGACAAAGTCCAATGTCTGCAATGAGGTAGGTTAGAGAATCGGGGCTGTGCCCTAGTTTATGGAAGAACCATTTAGAAGTCTGATAACCAAGGGGAAGAAACTGAACATGGTAGAACTCGCTTTTAAGTGTCTGTACCGAGAGCAGAGGAAGAAATGACTGGGGTAGGGATGGCCTTTGATTGTGTTGGTTGCTTTCCCGAATCAGCATGAAGTGTAGATGGAGTTGATGATGGGGACAATGGTCCGTGTGGTGGACTGGGCTACTTCCACAACTCTCTCAAATTTCTTGTGGTCTTGGGGAAAGAACATAGTATAACTTCTTTAGCTGCTTGCGATAGGACTACACTCTCATCCTAAGAATTAGCCTAAGGTGAGAATCCCAGAGCTGGAGCTCCCCACACCTGGATGAGCAGTCCAAATGACGGAGCATTTCAACTTTGAGACAATCAAGAGCCAGAACTGGAGCAGCGTAAACTGCTCTCAAGAGGGTTGTCAATCTGGAGAAGGTTACAACAAAAGGGGCATTCAAAGCCTTGGGGGCAGTTAGAAATAAGATGAAGGATTTGGGGATTTAAGGAATGCCAACAGACACTGAGTGTTGATGCACAGGGATACAAGTTAGGACATGGGAGGCAAAGGTTTTGGATAATCTCAAACATATAGAGAGGCAGACAAGTAGGCCTGCCAAGAGTGCATCAGAGTAGCCAAGTTTTGCTGTATTAGACGATGGTTTCAGCAGCAGTCTAGCCGAGGCTGGGCCAGATTGGGAGATTCAATGGAAAAAGTGGTTCACTGCTTTAAATCACTTGAGCTCCTGCAATAGCTAATTATCTGGTCTGACACCACTGCGATTCAGCTTACAGCTTTCTAACACAGAATAGCGTGGAAAAAAACTTTAACATCCAGGAGTTTGAGAACCCAGGATACTGATACTGCCACTAAAAGATGGGAGCTTACAATTTTTATACACCAAGGATAAATAAGTTCACATCTGTCAATCTTGTTAAGACTTTTTTGAAGCCAACTGTTAAATTGGTGTTTATTCTAAGCATTGGACCACAGATGAAGGTCAGTTGCTTCAATGTTGTGTTTTGGCAAGAGATGGGAAGAAATCCATGCATAATTTGCTTTCATTTAATCTTGTAAACAAGTGGTTCCAGGAACAGCCTGAGTCTTTGGTGGAATTCCAGTCACTGAGAAGCATTGCTGATTTCACATCTATACCAGACCATCACTTGTGCTGTCCCTATTTTATATTGATCTATTAATATCCCGTGTACTGAGATACAGTGAACAGCTACTGCTTGCATGCTTTCTGGTTGAATCAGATCATACTATGCACAAGTTCACACATGAGTGGCACAGTGGCGCATATTATTAAAGCTGCTGCCTCACAGCACCGGAGACCCCGGTTCAATCCTGCCCTCGGGCGCTGTTTTCTGTGGAGTTTGCACATTCGCCCCATGACTGCGGAGGTTTCCTTCTTGTGGCCCGATTTTCTCCCACATCCTAAAGACGTGCAGGTGTGTAGGTTAATCGGCCCACTGTAAATTTGTCCCTTTGTGTGCAGGGAGTGGGTGAATAAGTGGGATGACACAGAACAAGTGTGAACAGGTGATCGATGGTCATTGGGGACTCAGTGAGCCAGTTTCCTTGCTGTATCTCTAAACTAAAACTAAAACTCACAATCAAGCCATAGACAAGTGCAACAGGTAGTGCAAAGAGAAAAATGCCGACTTTCAGAGTGAAACGTGAGTGTGTATCTAGTCCTCTATGCTGCTGGCTCCGGGACTGCCTGACATGCATCCATGGACAACATTGTATGAGAGGAATACATTAGTAGCTGCATGTTCTACTTTGGTTCTGAATTTGAATGATGAGTCTCTACCCTGGGAAGCATTTTAAGTCCTTTCAAAGGGCCGAATGGCCTACTCCTGCACCTAATTTCTATGTTCTATGTTTCTATGTAAATCCAGATGCTCGGATGCCAATTTGATTCCAAGATATTTTATATTATTACTGGATGTATCCTAAGTAATTGGTACAGAGCTTCTTCTTCTTCTTCTTATCGAGTCCACACACAAGATTAGAAGTTGTTCAGCCAGAGCTGAACACACTTCTCGGCATCTGCACAATGGTGTCTGTCTTGCGCTTCTTGTGCTTCTTGTGCGTGGTGGTGGAAAGATTGGTTGAAACAGAGCCGCGACGTGAACGCTCTTTCCTTGGCCCCACAGAGCTTCTGAGGTGTGGGTTTCCTCCGGCTGCTCCGGATTACTCCCACATTCCAAAAATGTGCGGGTTTGTGCGTGAAATGGCCTCTGAAACGAAAATCCCCCTAGTGTGTAGGGAGTGAATGAGAAAGCGGGATAACATAGAACTGGTATGAACTGGTGAACGGTGTTCGACATGGACTTTGTGGGCCGAAGGGCCTGTTTCCATGCTGTATTTCTAACTAAAGAGGCTCCAAACAGCATCAGACTACACTGGATACAAAGATCTCAGTTAAATTATTAGCTTACAAGATATTTTATTAAAAAGCTGTAAACTAATTGGGTGACAAATATCCATGAAGCAAAGTTATCCATCTTTTCCCAAAGCCTTTAAGATTTAAAATATATAATTGTAAGTTATTGTATTAAAAATTGTTATGTAAAGTGTTTCATTCTGGCTGCTGTACAGACAAATCCGAGCTTCTTCTAGTCTCCAAATCGACCCACTGTAGTTTCTCCTGAAGGCCAGCCATGTGGCATGCACTGAAAGATATTTGATTCAGTTCATAAAACTGAGCGTTGTGAAGCTGTTCAGGCCAAGTTAGACACGTAGAGAGCCACAGACGGAAACGCTAGCCCTTGAAGTTGGAGCCTGAACGCTCACAACTCACACAGGACTGTAACATAATCTGTAACAAATCGACTCTATAAAGCTTTCGTTATGTGGATGCAGAGGTGAATAGTGTTTCCTTTGTGGAGATCGCTTATCTCTCCGGCCAAAATATCAAAGGCAAATAATGTGGTATTTAGATGTGTCCATGTATTTCCTTGTGGCTTAAGTTGAAGATTAGTTTCAGGAACAAAATCAAACATGTATAATGTGGAGAAAATGCATATTTTTATTAAATGGTAGTGTTCGCATCTTCTAAAACTTTCTGTGATAGTTTTAAATCATAGTGATAACTGAATCCGCACTGCAATTCAGGATACGTATTCTGGGGAATATAAAACATATCGTTCTATTTTTCAACCATAAATGTATTTTACAGTAATCCATGCAATCCTAAAATTGATCCGTTGTAATTAAATAGGCCAAGGACTTTTCAGAGCAGAATGCATATTGAACAAAGCTATGGTACTTCCAGAGGTAGGTTTGGAGAAGGGCCATGACCTGAAAAGTAGAAACAAGGAACTGCAGATGCCAGTTTACAATAGAAGACACAAAGTGCTGGAGTAACTCAGCCGGTGAGGCAGCTTCTCAGGTGAACACAGGTGATGTTTTGGGTTGAGACTTTTCTTCAGACTGATTCAGTCAGTCTAATGAAGGGTCCCGACCCAAAGCATCATCTATCCATGTTCTCTTGAGATGCTATCTGACCCGCTGAGTTACACCAGCACTTTGTGTCTTCTCCTGATCTGAAATGTCACCTGTCCATCCTCTCCTCAGATGCTGCCTGACCCATTGAGTTCCTCCAGCTCTCTGTGTTTTGCTAAGTATATGCAGCTTGGTTTAGAATAGAACCATACGGAGGAGGCTTAATCCATGCTTTGTGCTGAGTCTACTAAAATCACCACCATTTTCTTGTGCACTCAGAAATTAGAATGTGAGAATGGGGACATCTTCTGATGGTGGAGGTAGAGAGGATAGGTTTTGAATCATAACAATAACTTGCACCTTATCTTTACTACACTATAACTACTCATGGAGCCCCACTGCAGTCATTTAGGTCATACGCCAACTGACATTGTGTCACATAAGATGTGAGGACATCAAGGTTCTGTGAGAGAGGAAATCTCAAAAGGGGTAGAGAGGACATAAGGCCATAAGTGATAGGAGTAAAATTAGGCCATTCAGCCCATCAAGTCTACTCTGCCATCAATCATGGCTGATCTATCTCTCCCTCCTAACCCCATTCTCCTGCCTTCTCCCCATAACCTCTGACACCTGTACTAATCAAGACTCTATCTATCTCTGCCTTAAAACTATCCACTGACTTGGCCTCAACAGCCTTCTGTGGCAAAGGATTGCACAGATTCACCACCCTCTGACTAAAGAAAGTTCTCCTCATCTCCTTCCTAAAAGAACGTCCTTTAATTCTGCGGTTATGACCTCTAGTCCTAGAATCTCCCACTAATGGAAACATCCTCTCCACATCCACTCTATCCATGCCTTTCACTATTCTGTATGTTTCAATGGGGTCCCCCCTTCATTCTTCTAAACCCTAGCAAGTACAGGCCCAATACCGACAAACACACATTCTAGGGTAACCTACTCATTCCTGAGATCATTCTTGTAACCATAATATATTTTTATGTCCAGAAGGTGTTTGAAGTACCTCACAAAAGGCACTAGTGTTGAACATCATATGTTGACATGCACAGAGGATTGGTGAACAGTTGGGTAGCATTAAGGAGCAGGGATAGCAAAGGCATCTTCAGTTGGGGCTGGTGTACAATGAAGATCTGTGATGGGATATAGCTGTTTAATATCAAATGACAGAGGATGGCAGCGAATGTACAGGAGGCAGATTAGCAGACGATGCAAGAAAAGGTGAGAAGGCAATTTGTGAGGGGAACACAAGAAGTTTTTAAAAGCTCGGAATTGCAGATGTTGGTGTACAAAACAAGGACACAGAGAGGTGGAGTAACTCAGTGGGTCAGGCAAATCCCTGATTAGGTGAGGGTTCGGGTTAGGACCCTTCTTCAGACTGTGGGGAAGTCTTCAGCTTATGGGAAAAGTCGTCAAGAGTGTGGAAGGTTTTTCGAGACATTCATAGGTAACATGATTAGGCAAAGGGATTAGAATATGGGAAAATATGAAGTTCATTTTGCAAGGGAGAACTAAAGCATACAGTATTATTGAAAATAGAGAAGATCTACAGAAATTTGCAGCACAAAGTCCTTGTCCAGGAGACACAGAAAACAAGTATCAGACGAGACAGTGGAGAAAACTCATAGAATATTGACCTTATACCAAAAGGGTTGGACTATAAAAGTAGGGAGGTCTTACTGTAACGGTAAAGGCACTTGTGAGATCATGTCTAAAGTACTGCCAACAGTTTGTGACTACCCTTTTTAAAGAAATAGAATTCCTTGGAAAAAGTTCAGACCAGGTTCACTGGAAAGATGGTGGCATGGATGATGGCATGGATGATGGCATGGATGGTGGCATGGATGGTGGCATGGATGATGGCATGGATGGTGGCATGGATGGTGGCATGGATGGTGGCATGGATGGTGGCATGGATGATGGCATGGATGGTGGCATGGATGGTGGCATGGATGGTGGCATGGATGAACCCACAAAGAAGGTTCAAACAGACTGGGATTCAACTCATTGGAGTTTAGGAGAAAGATTTGTAATAATTCAGGGGATCATGAGTTTTGAGGAAGGGGAGGAAGGTGAACCTGAAGAATGTTGGATCAGCCACGATCCTATTGAATGGCTCCAGAAGCTGACAGGCCCACAAATCTCCCTAATGCTCTTGCTGAGAACTTGGTTAATGAATAGCCTGTTATATCTGTTTTAAGGATTCTTGCTGTGCCTGACTAGGTTGCCGACATAAAGAAAATTGAGAAATTGTTTTATTTGTGAGACAGGGTCATACTGCGCAATAACAGGCCCGTCAGCACCATTTCGACCATGAAAACTAATTCAAACTAGTCCCAGTTTGTATCTGGCCAACATCCCTCAAAACCTTTCCTAACCATGTACCTGTCCAAATGGATTTTAAATCTTGTCATTGTACCTTCCTTAAGTACCTCCTCTGACAGCTCATGAAATGTAATGACAGATAAGGTCCAGTTCCTAACTACTTTTCCGAGTAAGTGATGTTTAAGTCTTGATATTTTGAATAAGGAAACGTTGGATGTCGTAAAACTCTAAAACAGCAAATCTGAATGGATAATAATTTCAATTTATTGATTAATATTCATTTACAAATGAATGACAACTACAACACCCGTAGTCATTGAATTCACTGTTCAACTATTTTATGCAAAAATCCTTGAAAAGAGATTACATTATTTACATTTGTATGATCACTTTTATCTTGCCGAGCTGAAAGAAATAACAAAGATACAGAATATCTTGGGCCGCAATAATAGTAAAGAGCAACAAATTAAATCTGTGTAATAGACCTTTTAGATTAATTTAGGATTTAACGAGGATGAATGTTCTTGCGCGTAATCACTTCCCTCTCCACATTCAGTGTTGGCACCAGGAACTCCTGATGTTGGCATTGAAATGGCCTTGAGTTCCAGATATAGTGCCTTAACTTTATTTCACACCAACAACATGGACACCATCAATGTCAGTGGTGTTATCTTCCTCACAGTGATTGCAGTTAACGTTATCTTTGAGGAGATTTAAAAGCCAGGAAATGATTGAAGCTTAATAAAAAGGAACTGCAGATGCTGGCTTATACCAAAGATAGGCATAAATTGCTGGGGTAATTCAGTGGTTAGGCAACATCATTCGAGAAAATGGACAGACGATGTTTCGAGTCTGAAGAAAGGCCCGACCCGAAACGTCACCTATCCATTTTCTCAAGAGGTGCTGCCTGTCCCGCTGAATAACTCCAGAGTTTTGTGCCTATCAATGATTGAAGCTTGTTCCGTGTTCAAACAAGCAAAGCAAAGCTTTCAACCCACTGCTTACTGATGGTCACAGGACATAAGGAAAAAGAAGAATTTTGTTGCCCGTGTGGTTTGACAGCTTCAATTCTCTGTTTTAAACATTCCGGGTAAAAGACACATTTTGTTAAAGTGCCCCGTTCTCAAACACTGATAATGATGATTGACATCTGCTACATCTACAATGCTACAAAGTGACTGAATGCAATGATATTCCTGTTATTATCCTTAATGTCCAGAAAATAAAGATGATATATATTTTCTTGCCAATTTCCCCATCTCTTTGTTGCCGAGGCATTTTTCCACAAGTGCTGATTGTCCTTAATCAAGGGTGAGCTTTGAGAGTTTCAACAAGCGATATGACCGTAAGGACAGCAAAGCATAGACATTCTCATCGTCAATTGCCACTTCCTCAAAGACTCTCTGGAGAACAACAGGAGAAGAAGGATTTGTTGGTGGGCAGGCCTGCTCTTTATCATTGGCCTCTCAGCAGACCGAGACTACTGAATGAAAGAGGTAAGTTGGTGGTTCAGCTGATAACATCTACTGCCGCTGTGTTGGATGGTTTTGGGTCAAAACACATTTCGTAGACTAGGCAACATTCTCTAGGATGTCAATTCCAAGAAGAAATGAGGGAATGTCATGCTGCTCATTCAAAGCCTAAACCATCCAATGCAGAGGCGGCAGTAATAGAGTGTGGAAACAAGCCCTTCGTCCCTACTGGGCCATGCCAACCAAGATGCCCCATCATAGGGCAGATGTCAGACAGCAAGGCCCCCTGCTGGCACCTTGCATTTTATAAGGAGGAGGAGGAGGGGTAAGGGATAGGGGGAGAGTAACGTAGGTTTATTGCTTTATAACACACTGCACCAGTGACTACAGTTCACATTATTTAGTGGCTTATTAAGCTCTTTTGAGAAATTCCTGACAGGATCTACATAAACGTAAGTACGTCCATTTAAAGCCAACCCAAAACACCGTCAGAAACGTACAATAAATCCACTAAGTCCTTGGGGTTCAGGGGTTGAAAGACTATTTGTCCATCTGCGATCTAACCACTCAGCTGGATGTGAAGTTTACCAATGGCAAATTTGGTCATGAGCCAAACAATCCACCCTGAGCAGTGATGAAACCGTTAGCAGAGGGGCGGATGCTGATGACTGGATTTTGTGCCAGCGCTGCCTCTGGTTTATTTCTCTCACAGGCTCCTGTTGGATCTACACTGCAATTCTAAATAAAGCATTTACGACATGCTGGATAAAGAACCATTGAGCAGTAAGTTATTGAAAAAACAAACCACATCACAAAGTGGGCCTGCACACTCGCTGTGGGTAACACAGTCCAAGGCTATCCTGAGGTTTCCTTTTCATTAAAACACTGTACTGTCTTTTTATCCAGCTGTCCGTTGAAAAAAAAATTAAATGGTCTTTCAATTCCTGAGTTGGCAAAGACACTACGTAACTGAACCAAGGAGCCAAATTAATTATCGATTAGTGCTGACTTAAATGATAATGAGATCTCTGCTCCTGACTGCTTCCAAGACGGCGCCCAACCCAGACGACTATTTGCGTGCTGGCCACAGATACACAATCACATATTACAATCTCTTCACACTCTTAAATCTCAATTCCGACACTGTAAATGGCTCGATCGTAATCATGTATTGTCTTTCCACTGACTGGATAACAAGCAACAAAAGCTTTTCACTGTACCTCGGTACAAGTGACAATAAACTAAACTGTAACTGGCTCCTGCCGTATACCCACATGGACCAGGCTATTCAACTGCACCTCCCATTATTAAATAGGTCACTTGCATTCTCAGTCTAGGTTTATACATGATCCATGTCCACTGGATCAGACCCGAGCAACCAATACATTCCACAGCAAACAAAATGAACAAACCTGAAAAAGCATGATAATGTTTTGAGCTTTGTACATGCTTTGAGTCATTGAGTCACACAGCACAGAGAAAGGCCTTTGGCCCAAAATGTCCAAGGTGCCCCATCTAAGCTCGTCCCACTCGCCTGTGTTTGGTCCATATATCCCTCTAAAACCATGTTGCTTTCTTTCATTAGGTACACACACTCCTTGGCATCAACTTTCAGCTTAAATGGCCAGATGAACAGGCTTAGACCATCTTTCAAGGAGTACACCAGCTAAGGTTACAGTATAACATTTAATTAGAGCAAGCCAATACAATTGCATTCACAACAGCAATAGACAACCTGCTTTCACACCCAAATGGTTACAGGATGCCAAATTTAACAGGCTTCACCTGGACCTCAAAATAAAGGAAAATATATTGAAACATTAAGTTATATATTTTTAAAATGATCTTAAAACTTGATTGTCTCAGACTTTGCACAACTCGGATGCAACGTGCTTAGAGGTTGTCCACATTGGCCAAGTACCAAGGGGAGTTGGACTCTTCAAACATGCATCGTAAGCACCATCCGCACCCTGCACAACGCTCACCACAAACACTCACTCACACAACGTTACAGCTACGACTTGCTTTCATATCCTGCGACCATACTAGTCTTCTCTTCCTTTCGAAACATACCGGGTCTCGCGGGAATGGGACTAACGTGGTCAAAGTGCGTCAGCCAAATAAAATGATTGGTGCAATGCTACATTGGAAGTGGTCAATGTAAAGTAAAGTTGTGAATCATTTATAGTTACATCCACTGCTCAACACAATAGGTGACTATAACCTTTCCTGCACTCGACAGTCACCGCTATTCCAGACAGGTTTTCGACAAGGGTTGAATGGCAGACTGTTTACTCCTCATTTTCTGGAAATATTGAGAGAACCTGCACATCTTTTAACTTTGTGTTTTTGTTCTTCAAATTATTTGCACCTTTACTCGTCACTCCATGCCCTGATCTTTATGCCAATTTCACAAGTAGTCTGCTTCTGCTTGAAGGTTCATCTTGAAAATGTTTATTGATGGAATGGAGACTGAAATGTAAATAATCTGTGAGTAACGTCTCAATGAGCAAAAGCACTTCATGAATAAAGCTTCTCTCTACCTACCACAGCATCATGACTGGCAAAACAGCAAGAATACTGTTCTGACTTTGGCCTTGCTGAAGATGTACCTGAGATGGCGTTTGGACAAAATGCGACGTACAGGGTATTTAAGAAAATAAACAGGCTGGATATTGTGCGAGGAAGGGATTGGCCCACTTCGTGTTCTTTGCCAGCATGTGATGAAGCCATGCAGTGAGAGGGATTAAAATACTATCTGACTCAGAGAATTATTTTAACACGTAGAAACAAGGAACCGCAGACGCTAGTTCACAGAAGAAGACGCAAAAATGCTGGACGCATCTCTGGAGAAAGGTCTGAAGAAGGGTCCCGATCTGAAACCTCGCTTGTCCACGTTCTCCAGAGAACCTGCTTCACCCGATCTTACTCCGGCACTTTGTGTTGTTCATTATTTTAGCACCATGCCGTACAACATTCCTGCATGCTCAATTAAAATCCCCTCAATTCCTGGACCAACTATAGGATGCCAAAGCAATCCCTGACAATGACATCATTACTTCCCAACATCAGTCATCCTGCTGACTCATTGCCATGGTTAATTCAGGCCAAAATTAGTGCCAGTTATTGTACGATGATAATAGATCCCAATCTGAATAAAGATATGACAGGGGTTTTAAGGTCAGATGCATGGACAAATTGCACTCTGTATGTATGTGTGCGGACATACAGGCGATCCTGTTGGACTAAGATTCATGTGTAGTGCCTGATGTATACCAATGAGACTGATTGGAACATATTCTGTTGCAGGATGCTGAGGAATTAACCATATACGTTAGTTAAGTGTTCTGGCTTCACAAATAAACCACTATCGCTCAATACATTTGTGAGGACATTACAGTTGGATTCCATCAACACCTGGAGTTAAAGCCTCAGTTCCACCGTTACCTCAGAAACTACTTGGGAATCTCGTGTCCAATAATCAGTTGTGTTTCATTATTTATTTCCGTATCTCCATTTGCAAAACACTTTAAGTTCCACGAAATAGTAATCACTGATAATAATTAAAAATACCTCATCCCATCTTAACTTGAACCAAAAGTACACTCCTTAAATTCGCCATGGATTTTGGAGAAAAATGTGTCTGATATTTTTATTCTAATTAATAAAATACTATTACATTACGTTAAAGAGGACCGAAAGATTTGAAAGTATTGACTTTCTGAAGACCTTTTGATGAACTGAAGCTTATCAGCTGGGCAGTGTGACCAAGATTAGGGGTGGCAATTAGGGCCAGCATAGTGGTGCAGCGGTAGAGTTGCTGCCTCACAGACCTGGGTTCGATCCTGACTATGGGTGCTGTCTGTACGGAGTTTGTACGTTCTCCCCGTGACCGCAAGAGTTTTCTCCGCGCGTTCCGGTTTCTTCCCACACTCCAAATATGTACAGGTTTGAAGGTTAATTGGATTTGGTAAAATTGTAAATTGTCCCTAGTGTGTATGATAGTGCTAGTGTACGGGGTGATCGTTGGTCAGCACGGTCTCGGTTAACCAAAGGGACTGTTTCTATGCTGTATGTCTGAAATAAGCTAAACTAGCTCTCCAATTTAATATTATGCCTAGGTTGTGACTTCCATCCAATAGTGATGTGGTGAATTGAAATCTCAAACTTGGAGTACAACATTCACTGGGCTTACAATGGAAAATCTCCACTTAGTCACTGTTAATTGCTTTTCTGCTGTGTAGGGCTGTGGAACAAAACACCACCCCCTGCTTACAAGAAGAATTTGTTTGGCTTCTCATATTTATTATTTTTAAAATTCCTTCTCTTGTTGTGAATTTAACCTAGATAATTGCTCGGTTTATTTGAATTAAGCAACTTTCTGAATGATGCTCTAATGATACTAATGATGCACTCTAGTCTGAAGAAGGGTCTCGACCTGAAACATCACCCATTCCTTCTCTCCAGAGATGCTGACTGTCCCGCTGAGTTGCTCCAGCATTTTGTGTCTTTCTGAATGATCATTTATTTTAGGCATTGAACTGTTATTCTCACTAATAGATAATTCATCGTAAGTGAAAATTAAAAATAAAACCCACAGATGTTAGAAATCTGAAACAAAAACATGAAGTGCTCAGCAGGTCTGGCAGCACTGTGGACATGTTTCAGGACCAAGACCATTCATTCCAGCACTTAACTGTGTTTCTCCTTCCACAGATGCGTCCTGACCTGCTGAGTGATTCCAGCATTTTCAGTTTTTTTTATTTCTTTATCATAAAATTAAGTTGCATTATCAAGTTTGGATGTCCAAAATAGACAGGCTGTCCTCTTAAGATGCTTAAAACAGAGTGAATAACGCAGTCTTTAATAAAATCTCTTGGTGCAGTGGCCAAGGGTATATTCTTGGTTGGACATGTTTCCAGCCAGCGTTGAACTGCCACTGGGAAAGTGACAGGAGACTCCAACTTGCAAACCCACCTTGGAGATGAATGGTCAAACAGGATTCTTACAAGTCAACGTGACAATATTGTACAGACGTTTTGCGCAGCGAGGGCTGGAAACCGTGTTGAAGTACGAAACTAAAGAATATCTGTCCACTTGGCAGTGACGAGCATTTGGATGTCCCTCATATATTCACCAGAATATTCTGACAGAGTTTACGAGGAAAGTTGCATAGAATGGCTCCACAATAAAGCACCGAGTAGCAGTTTTCAAAGGAAGCTTATTGAAGAGTAACAAGAATATTTATGGGGTTGGAGTCATGAATTAGCTCTCTGCTTTCTTGGGGATGAATCGTTACCTCTAACTACCAAAGTTACTTGCAGAGGGTGTGTATGTAATGGGGTGAGATTTATGCAAGAAAAAAGCAGACAAACCAACCAACCGTACAGGCTATGACTTTATATCCCAGGTTATATGTACTTCTGAAGCAACAGACTCTAATGTATAATTACTACCGGTTCCTATTAGTTATCGCAGTGCAATTAGAGAGATTAAAAACCAAGTGTTCCCCTGATCAATACATGTATCCTTTGTTGTAGTGCTGTGAATTGATGCAGCCAGCGTGTGCCATGTAGCTGGTGGTCTCATCCAGGTGTGACAGGGGTACAGTGTCCTCCTCGTTCACGTGCCGATCAAATTCCGACTTCAACAGTGGTCGCTGATTGTCGGGGAACGCCAGGGAGAAGAGCGCTTCCGGCTCACAGACAAACTTGTACACGTATCGCTCGCCAGCCACCTGTAAACACCAAAGGCCATTGGAACATGTTGTTTAGTTTCGTTTAGTTTCGAGATACAGCGCGGAAACAGGCCCTTCGGCCCACCGGGTCCGCGCCGACCTGAGATCCCTGCCTATTAACGTTCTCCTGCACACGCTAGGGACAAATTTAATTTACCAAGCCAATTAACCTACAAATTAAACTACAAACCTGTACATCTTTGGTGTGTGGGAGGAAACCAAAGATCTCGGAGAAAACCCACGCAGGTCATGGCGAGAACGTACAAACTCCATACAGGCAGCACCCGTAGTCGGGATCAAACCCGGGTCTCTGGCACTGCAAGCGCTGTCAGGCAGCAGCTCTACCATTGTGCTCACCTGTACAAGAACCCCAGCAATGTTTCACTCCGTAGCCTGATTTGAAGCTCTTAATTAATCATTTCTTCATTTTTCTTTCAAATGTCCCCCCTTTAACAGTTCCTGACAAAGCCAGCTGCCATCTTCCTGACCGGTGGGAAGAAGGTACAGGAGTCTGAGAACCCTGACCTCCAGGTCATGTACAGATCTACAAGGACATTGCCAAGACTTGAGGTACAGGGAGGTTGATCAAGCTGGGTCACAAAGAGCACATTTCCGTGCTTTATGGCCCCATGACTCTATTGGGGAAAGCACACATTGTAACCTACAAGGACCCGAACAGGTTAGCCATATCAGGAATCTTGGCTTCTTCTGATCACATAATGTCTTTTATGCTTGGGTTTCAAGGCAGGAGAGGAGGATCTGAAAACTGGCCATGACATTCATTGCACAAAATAGAGTTGCTGCCTTGCAGAGCCAGAGAACCGGGTTCGATCTTGACTGTGGGTGCTGTCTGTATAGTTAGTATGTTCTCTCAATGACCACGTGGGTTTTCTCCGGGTGTTCCGGTTCCTCCCCAGATCCAAAGATGTGCAGGTTTGCAGTTTAATTGGCTTCTGTAAATCTCCCCCAGCGTGTAAGATGTGAAACTGGGATAACATAGAGCATGGGTGATCGATTGGCGTGGGCTCGGTGGGGTGAAGGGCCTGTTTCCGTGTTGGATCATTAAACTAAACTAACCAGCATGTTGAAATAATTGAAAGATGAAGCTTTGTGTGATTTAGTAACACAGTTGTGAATTTGTGCACTTCCCTGCCACAGAAGGCAGTAGACGCCAATTCGCTGGATGAATTTAAAAGAGAGTTTGATAGAGCTCTAGGGCTAGGGGAATCAAGGGATATGGGTAGAAGGCAGGCACGGCTTACTGATTGTGGATGATCAGCCATGATCACAATGAATGGTGGTGCAGGCTCGAAGGGCCAAATGGCCTCCTCCTGCACCTATTTTCTATGTTTCTATACAAATCAAATTGAATAAAAGTAAATGAGATGAGGAGGAATTTATTTAGCCAGAGGGTGGTGAATCTGTGCAATTCATTGCCACACAGGGCTGTGGAGGGCAAGTCAATGGCTTGATATTTTTATACCGTCAATACAGATATTTTTAAGGTGGCGTTGAATGATTCTTGATTAGTACGGGTGTCAAGAGTTGTGGGGAGAAGGCACAACAACGGGGTTGGAGGGAAAGATAGATCAACCATGATTGAATGGCGGAGTAGACTTGATGGGCCGAATGGCCTAATTCTGCTCCAATAACTTATGAAGTTATGAACTAAGGAAAAACAAGGACTGCAGCTAGACTTCTTGGTTATTTTGAGGTTGATTACATTTGCTGTTTTGTTTATTATCTTTCTCCACATAGAACCCTTGAGTGCAATAACCTGTCTGCCATTTGCCAGAATTGCCAGATGGCCACCCTGGACCTGTAGACGCTTCATCATCCCACCCAGACCAGACTGATCACTCTGCAAGGATGCTTACATTACCAAAGATAAACACAAAAACCTGGTGTAACTCAGCGGGACAGGCAGCATCTCTGGAGAGAAGGAATGGATGACGTTTCGGGTCGAGACCCTTCTTCAGACCCGAAATGGCACCCATCCCTTCTCTCCAGAGATGCTGCCTGTCCCTCCAGATTTACTCCAGCATTTTGTGTCTATCTTTGGTTTAAAGCGGCATCTGCAGGCATTCCTTCCTACACATGCTTACATTATCAGATCAGCTGGACATTGCGGGAGCTTAGATAAAAGGCTAGATTGTTGGGACAAGGACGGTGTCCTCCTGTGAGAAGGATAGGAGCCTCTCTATAATCGGACTGCTGTACTCTTGATCAAGGAATCTTGATACAACAGAAGGCATTGCAAGCGCGTGGAGAACAGTGGCCGGAGAGCTCCAGTGAAGGGAGTTAGTTAGTTGGGAATAAACCATGAGCTTGGATTGTTTTGTCCGGAGCATCAGAGGTTGAGGGGAGAACAGATAGAAGAATGTAAAATTATGTGAGTAGATAGGGTATGTATACAAAGGAACTCCAGGTGCTGGTATATACCGAAGATAGACACAAAATGCTGGAAGTCAGTCAGCGGGTCAGGCAACATCGCTGAAGAAAAAGGATGGGTGATGGTCGTGACCAAAAATGTCACCCATCCTTTTTCTCCAGAGATGCTGCCTGACCCGTTGAGTTACTCCAGCACTTTGTGTCTATCTTGAATAGATAAGGTAGACAGTCAGGTCCTTTCTCCCAGGTCGGAAATGCCAAAGATGAGAGGGGAAAGCTTTCAGGTCAAAGTGACAAAGTCAAAAGGAGATGTGCAGGGCAAGATTTTTTACACTGAGAGCGATGGATGCTTGGAACACACTGCCAGGGGTGGTGGTGGAGGCAGATATGATATTGGCGTTTAAGAGGCTTTTAGATAGGCACATGATATATACAGCGCATGAAGGGATATAGATCAAGAGCAGACAGAGGAGATATCTCGGCATCATGTGCAGTACCGATATTGTGGGTCGAAGCGCCTGTTCCTGTGTCGTACTATTTCCTGTTCCTGTTCTACTGCTTCTAAATATAAATTCTGTTTTTTAGGGCTAGACAGCAGATCTTAAACACATAACCATCAAAGTTGATACTCAACAATCTTGATGGAGATACCAACCTTGATAGGCAATGAATTTCATTATTAAGGTTTTTTAAATAATGAGTGAATTAAACTAACCTTTTGCATGATGCCCTTTTCATAATAATAGCGAAGGGAACGGCTAAGCTTGTCGTAGTTCATGGCAGGTCTGTTCTTTTGCATTCCCCAAAGTCTTGCCACCTGCAAAATGAGGAAATCCTGGTTACAATGTTGGTACTGGTTCATTATTGACGCATGTACCAAGATCCATACCATACAGGTACACGAGTGCTTCAGATTGTGCACGAGAAAATAAACCAATGGCAGAATATTGTGTTACAGCTACAAAGAAAGTGCAGATTAAAAAAAGCACAATGCCATATTGAGGTAGATGGGAAGATCGGGTAATCATTCATAAATGATTATCTTCTTTGCTATCATATGTTCAGAGGGTGTGTAAGCTCAAGATTTTATTATTGTTTGGTCTTTTCTGCAGTCAATTTTTATGAACTTAGAAGCAAGTACAGGTTTAATCACCTTTAGTTTAGAGATACAGCATGGAAACAGGGCCCATCAGCCCACCGAGACCATGCCATCCATTGATCACCCGTTCATGCTTGTTCCATGTTATCCTACAGTCGAATCCACTTTCTCCACACGAGGGACAAATTTTACAGCAGGCAATTAACCTACAAGCCTGCATGTCTTTGGGACATGGGAAGAAAGCGGAGCATCCAGAGGAAACCCATGTTGTCACAGGGAGAATATGCAAACTCCACACAGACAGCACCTGAGGTCAGGATTTAGCCTGGGTTTCTGGCATTGTGAGGCAGCAGCTCGACAAATTAGGCCAGTGTGCCACCACCTCTACTAACTGGGATAACAGAGCAAGCTATTTAGGGTGTGCCAGTCACTCTCGGGACTAATGCCTCTGCCTACATTCGCATTGGAAGTAGACCGCTGTAACAGCCATGCAGTTGTAGTCGTTGAAATGCTGGCCAGCCTGCTTTACTGACATGAACGACTAACATGGAGCAGAGTAATTATCCAGGTACCGTAGACAATATTCAACTCTAAGCCGACATCTTTTACATCACTGAAAGCAGAACTATCTGGTCATTCATTATTGTGGAAGCTTGCTGTGTGTAAATCTGCTGCCAAAGTGCAAGGCAGACACTACATTTCAGAAGTATTTAATTACATTCCAAGCTTCAATTTGCTAAGGAGCATCCAAAGGCCTTGCAGGCTTCATTTAAAGTTGCCATGGCTGATCGTCCAAAATCAGTACCACGTTCCGGCTTTTCCCCCATATCCCTTGATTCTCTTTGCCCTAAGAGCTAAATCTAACCCTCTCCCGCACACCACAGAAACAGGCCCTTGGGTAAAGCTTGTCCATGCTGACTAAGTTAGCATATTGGGCTAGTCTCGCTTGCCTGCAGATGGCCCATAACACTCTAAATCCTTCCTTTTCATATCTCTGGCCAAATATCTTTTACAAGTTGTAATTGTACTCACTTTTATCTGTTCCTCTGGCAGCTAATTCCAGATATAGGTTATCCTTTTGAAGAAAAAAGTTACTCCTGAAGTTTCTCTTAAATTACTTCCCTTTCACCTGAAGCTTATGTCCTCTAATTGTAGACATCTCCTTTAAAAATGTTTCGCTCTTTCTCTACCCTGAGGTAAAGACTATGAGCATTCACTTCATCAATGCTCCTTTAGACTTCCGAGATGCAGCATGGTCAAACCCCTTCGGCCCGACCTGTGATCACCCCATACACTAACACTATCCTACACACTAGGGACAATTTACAATTTACAGAAGCCAATTAACCTACAAACCTGTACGTCTTTGGAGTGTGGGAAGAAACCGGAGCACCCGGAGAAAACCCACGCAGTCACAAGGACAGCACCCATAGTCAGGATCGAACCTGGGTCTCTGGCGCTGTGAGGCAGCAACTCTACCACTGCGCCGCCCAAATTCTCCTCATAATCTTATACATCTCAATAAGTCATCCCTCAGCCTCCTACTCCCCGAAGAAATAAAATCCCAGCCTATCCAACCTCTCTTGATAACTCAAACCCGCAACCCAAGTAACATCCTGGTGAATCTCTGTTGCACCCTTTCCAACTTAATGACATCTTTGCTCTAGCTGAATGACCAGAACTGCACACAGTACTCCAAGTGCGGTCTCACCAACAGCTTATGCAGATGCATTATGATATAGCAACTGGGAGACACAAGGAAATGCAGATGCTGGAATCTTCAGCAAAACACAAAGTGCTGGAGGAAGGAAGGCCAGGCGGCTCTGCAGATGCTGCCTGATCTGGTGAGTTCTTCCCGCACAATATGATGCGCCAAATCAATGCCCTTCCCAATGAAGACAAGTGCGCCAAAGGCCTTCGGACCACCTGACTCTACCATTTAAGCAGCATTAACTTGAGGCAGACTGGCTACTACTCCTAAAAGGACAGTATAGATTGAGATATCTCAAAGGCTTAGTGCATTAACTGTGCTGCTAACTCTTAGATTAACAATGTGCCTGAATGCATAATATTTTCTGTCAGCTTTGAACATCGAGGAAGAGTAAGTTTGTTGAAAGGGTTCATCATTTAAACATTGACACTAATGGACATGCCACTGATCTTATCAGCTCATTGCTCTGATGTAAATGTAGTGATTTTTCAATTGTCAGCATTTGGCACTGGATAGGGAACGATGCCTTATCCATGTCAGCAAATAAAAATGATGCACAGCCTGGAAGAAAGCAATTGCTCATTTAGTGTCCCACACAGTTAGCATCGTGTGACTTAGTGCTTCTGAGCTGAGCCGAACAAGAAGACGCCAGCTCTAGTTCTTTAAGAATGCCAGAAAATAACCCTGAGTCAGCATTCATGTAACATGTTTCTTTATACTCAACAGTCCAATCCATGTATTAAATATCCTTTTGCAGCCTCTTTCACTTCTCCTCACACGTTAATTTTCCACCTTGCTTCATGCAGCAGGCTAAGTTGGATTATTTGCACTTTTCTTCTAGTCAAAGTCATGAAGACAAATTACAAAATGCTGAGATCCAAGATGGTGAGAATTGCTGAAGTAATGACCTGTCCACCTAAGCTGGTGACACAAACTGCAGTTGTAGGAACTTTTGAGCAAAAAGCCAACGTGCTGGAGGAACTTAGCAGGTCAGGCAGTATCTTTGCTGTTTAGTGATACAGCATGGAAACAGGCCTTTCGGCCCCCTGAGTCCTTACTGACCGTCGATCACCCATTCGCACTAGTTCAATCATCCAACTTTCTCATCCATTCCCGCACACTAGGGGCAATTTACAGAGGCCAATTAACCCACACGTCTCTGGGATGTGGGAGGAAACCGTAGCACCCGGAAAAAACGCATGCGTTCACAGGGAGAACGTGCAAACTCCACAGGTCTCTCCTGCTTTACCAGCTGAGCCATAATGTGTTGGGAATGGATAGATGTCATTTCTGGTCGGGGCCTTTCTTCAGACTGATCTGAAAAATAAGTTGTTTCTTCCTTCTCTGCTTTTTGTTGGTTAATTCATGCTAATATATTATCCCCATCCTTATAAACCTTGATTTTGTGCAACAAACTTGTGTTTTGTGTGTTATTGGGAGCTTTTGGAAATCCAAATATACTAGAACTGCTGTTTTCCTTGCACCTTCTCTACTGGTTACATCCACCAAAGATTCAATTCCAGTATCCATCCAGTGATCATTGACTAATCAAATGTAACTCTACATTCGTAAATCCACACTGGTTTGTATTTTCTAAGTAGAGGTGACATAATAACAGATTCCAGAACAAACCCTGCAACTATTGTCAAGTTAAATGGCCCTTAGTTTGCTTTTGATTTTGGATTACTTCCCTACCTTAAACACCATTTTAAAATCCAGGCCATTCTGGAAGATTATTATACAGCAGCCTCCTCTTTTAAAACCCTCAGATGTCGGCTCAGCTCGGCATTTAGTGGCTTTTACGCCCATTTCCCCTTGAACATCTGTTTTTCAAATATATATATATTTTTTATATACATTATCTCAATAAGGGGTATTGTCCAGAACTAGAGAAAGGTGAAAATACATGAGAAATTACATTTCTCATTGGAGTCCAGTAAGTATGGCCAAGAGTACATGTGCATAGACACGATGAAGCAATGATATGGCACATGCCTATTGGTGAAAAAGATGCCAGTGCCTACATTCTAACTTCACACAATGGCCACCCTAGTGGGATAGAAGTATGGGCACTAGGGAGGGAGAACAATTATTTCACAGAGACAAGACTATAAATCATTATCAGTCAGGAATTAATGAGAGTGCTAAACGCCAGGCATTACCGTGATGGTCACATTACAGATCAGCATGGTACTGGGCTAATCATCCGCTTGGATGAGTTAATGTACTGAGCAGGTTGGTGTGGCAGAACAAAGTCCAATACTATTTACATCCAAAGTATTGGAAAAGCTACACAAAGACTGTGAAGCCCGGCTACAAAGAAGGTTTTTACTTTGGGAAGGTTACAGAAGAAACTCACCAGGATGGTACCTGGGCTTGAGGCTTGAGTTATGGAGAGAGGTTAGATAGGCTTGGATTTTTTTTTCTCTTCAAAGCGTGGGAGGGAGGTTGAAGGATGACCTTATTAAGGTGTACAAGATCATTGGATAAAGTGATCACTCACAGCCTTTTCCCCTTAAGGTAGATGATTCTAAAACAAGAGTTCATAGACTTAAGATGAGAAGGAAGTGATTTAAGAGGGACCTCAATGTCAATTTTTTCACTCATATAAAGTTCATATCTAGAATGAGCAGCCAGAGGAAGCTATAGAAATGGATACAATGATGACCTTTACAAGACAGATAGGGGGGTTTAGAAGACTATGAGCCAAATGGGACTAGCCCAGTGTGCTAATTTGTTTAGTATGGACAAGGTGGATCATACAGCCTTTTGCTGTACTGCATAGATCCATTCATCTAAGAAAACTGATACAGAACTTGGGAGAAGCTTATGGCTTTATGTAGAGGGCTAAAATCAGGGGGAATATAGGAGTCTTTTTTTTTAAGGAGGTATTTCTGAGTGGCCCGACCTTTGGACACTCCAGGTGAGCCAAACAAATGCTTGGCTAACAGCCACATTCCTGTGTAGGAAGGAACTACAGATACTGGTTTACACCGAAGATAGACACGAAATGCTGGAGTAACTCAGTGGGTCAGGCAGCATCTCTGGAGTAAAGGAATAGGTGATGTTTCAGGTCGAGACCCTTGGATGGTTGATGTTTCGATAGGTGATGGGTCTGGACCCGAAACGTCACCTATTCCTTTTCTGTACAGATGCTGCCTGACCTGCTGAGTTACTCCAGCATTTTGTGTCTAGCCACTCCTGTGTTTACCAACAGAAATCGCTGGACAGAGTTTGGGACTGAGATAAACAATGAACACAGTTCCTCCTCACCCCCCTCCCCTCCATCCCAACATATCACCACCCCCTCCTCCCTTCACCATTATCCTATGTGTTTTATGTTCAACAAAGCAAAGACAGCAAAGACACTGAATAGACCTAATCGGGAGAACAAATAGCCAGCACAAGCTTTTGTGTGGCATTCACAATGCAGACTTGGTGTCTGTATAGTCACAGAGCTGTACAACATGGAAACAGGCCATGCGACCCACTTTATCCATGCTGACTAAGTTGGCACATTGGGCTAGTCCCATTTGCCTGCATTTGATCCACTTCCCTCCAATCCTTTCCTATCCCTATATCTGTCCAAATGTTCTTGTTAAAAGACATAATTGTATCGGTTTCTCTAGCTTCCTCTGGCAGCTCTCTCCAGACACGGAATATCCACTGTGTGAAAAAGTTGTTCCTGAGGTCCCTCATAAGTCTCTTCTCTCTCACTGTAAGCCTATGTCCTCTAGTTCTAGCCTCCTCTACCTTGGGGAAAAAAGAGAACGGTAGCAAGGGGCTATGAGCTTCTGTAAGATTATATTGAGCAGGAGAGGAGGGCAGAAGACTAGAGATGTCGAATTCATGTCATAGAGTCATAGACTGATACAGTATGGAAACAAGCCCTATGGCCCAACTTGCCCACACTGGCCAACATGTCCCAGCTACACTAGTCCCACCTGCCAGCATTTGGTCCAAATCCTTCCAAACCTGTCCTATCCATGTACTGTCTAACTGCTTCTTAAACATTGGGATGGTCCCTGCCTCAATTACCTCCTCTGGCAGCTTGTTCCACGCACCCGCCACCCTTTGTGTGAACCACCAGGGGGCGCGCACGATTCGCTGCCCCGCCAACAGCCTGTCTGTTTTTTCATCATTTAAATTTTTTTTTAGTGTGTTTTAAAAGTTTGTGTAAATTATCTCTGGTTTGTTTTATGTTGGGGGAAGGGGGGGTGGTTGGCGGAAACTTTTTATCAGTTTCTTACCTTGCCCGAGATGCGATTTTTTTTCCGGATCGTATCTCCCGTAGCTCTGCGGCCTAACATCGATGAGCTCCTCGGACTGACTTTGAGCCCCACCTTGGAGCGGGGACTTAACATCGGAGTCGATCCCTTGCCTGGGATTGCTCCAACCGCAGCCTGCGAACATTACCATCGTGAGCTCTCAGGTCTCGGGAGAAGCTAGTCGGGAGCTCCAACGACGCAGAGTCTCGACCAGTCCTGACGCGAGGTTCGATCGCCGGAGTGGGGGAGCTGACATCCCCCGGATGCAGGAGCTGATCGCCCCGATGCAGAGGGCCCAAACGCCTCCGACTATGGGAGTCAAGAGGGAAGAGATCTGAACTTTATTTTCACCTTCCATCACAGTGAGGAATGTGGAGGAGTCACTGTGGTGGATGTTTATGTTAAAATGTGTTTTGTGTGTTCCGTTGCTTTTTATTTGTATAACTGACTTGGCAAATGAAATTCCTTGTATGGTGCAAAACATATAGTACTTGGCTAATGAAGTATTATTGTCATTGTGATCGTGATTCCTCAGGTTCCTTTTAAAACTGCTTAAAACTTTAAAAAGTATGCCTAGTTTTTATGGGCAATCCTAATCTGAACAATGTCTTTCTAAACAAATAGCATGAAGAAATGAAGAAGGGTCCTGACTTGAAACGTCTGCCACCCTTTTGCTCCAGAGATGCTGCCTGACCCTCTGAGTTACCCCAGCAGTTGGTGTCTATCTTTAAATAACTCATTTATCTGAATTTAGCTGGGCATTTTATTTCATGGTCTGAAAGTTCCTGCTTTCTAACTCAAAATGACCTTCATTAATAACTGCATCGTATCTTTCAATCCCTCTCCCTGTTGAGAAGGAATTTAGTTGAAATATTGCATTATAATGAGCATTATAAATCAGGTAGAAACAAGCTGTAGACTTGGCAAGTTTACCCACTCTAATGGAATTTTTCAAAATGTAAGTTCCAATTGCCCTGTTTTAATCAAACCATCTGAGCACCAAGCACCACTTGTACAAACATCGTACCATTGCACATAAATTCGCAAACAGCAAACTCAGCTGGACTGTTGGTCCTTAATGGAATCTGGCAGATGAACAAGTGCCCAAGTTGCATGGTTTGACTGGACGCATTGCCTCTTCATATCCACCTGATTCAATTGCCCATAGGCAGCCCTTAGATCTCTTGTGTAGGAAGGAACTGCAGGAAGGAGCTGGTTTACACTGAAGATAGACACCAAAAGCTGGAGTAACTCAGCGGGACAGGCAGCGTTTCTGGAGAGAAGGAATCAGTGATGTTTCGGATCAAGACCCTTCTTCAGTCCGAATAAGGGTCTTGACCCGAAACGTCACCCATTCCTTCCCTCCAGAGATGCTGCCTGTCCCACTGAGTTACTCCAGCATTTTGTGTCTGACTTAGTTCTGCCTATAACATTAGATGATGCTCAAATAGTTGATATATCAGCTGACCTGCTCCATAGATTTACCCCAATTCAGGCAGATGGGGCCAAACTGCAAAACAAAATTAATAAGGCAATATCCTGTCCAACACTTGGAGATCCCAGCTACAGAGGTGAGCATGAAACCTAGCGACATGTAGCTAGCTATAAGTCACACATCACACAACCCGGACATGTTGGGTTCGCACCCCAGTCTGTGTCTATCGTGAGAAAGACACCAAATAAACTAACGGAAAGGTCTAATGAACCACCTAAAAATCCATCAGGCGAGAATGAGATGCTCGGAGAAGGAGAAAGAGGTGCAGCACACAGGCCTTGAACCTGGTGAGACGCAGGAGGAACCCGGCCAGGACTCACCCCACAGAGCCCAGTCCCTCCACGCACTAGAGTCTCCCAACCCCTGCAGAGTAGTTATTAAGATGGTTGATCCATGGGCGGTTGCTGCTGGGATGCAAGCTGGGGCCTGATCAACCCCGGCTGGGTCGCCTGGGCGCGGGTGTCTGATGTTGTGAGACCCGAAACACCCGATGACCCCAGGTCACATCACTGAGGATGCGTCCCAGCGCATCGAGAAGATGTATATATTTCACAATGTTGACATGAATCAGTAAAGTGCACAATCAGAGAAAGTCTTCCATCAAAATTCTGCCCGTTTCAAAAGGATGAAATATGCACTTCCAAAATTCAGTTGATGGTGGAAATGTAAGTGGTGGAGAGCTCAGGCTGCCGTGAAAGCAAATTGGGAACTCAGGCATAATAGATGGAAAATCTTGTAGATGCTTGATCAAAGTCCAGAGATGTAACACCAGCAAGTGACATCTTGCTGTTTGGTCTCAACCGTTTTACATGAAGCAGCTGGAATCAAATTTCAGCTTTCTTCAGAACTGTCTCCAACTGTAAGACTTTATGGTGATCATGAAGACAGCAGCAGCACTACAAATGGATCCTTGAAAATCTATTTACATAACAGCTGAATTCTGTGCAACATTTTCTATCTTTCGTTTAAATCTTTTTGAAGTACCCTTCACAAATAATCAAAATAGTGCTCAAAAGCTGAACTCATATAAGCATACAAAATTATGAGAGGCGTAGACAGTCAGAACATTTCTCACAGGGTGGAGATGGGAGACATATAGTCATACAACATTCAAACAGGTCCTTCGGAACACATCATCCATGCCCATCAAGATGCCCTCTCTAAACTAGATCCATTTGGCCGTGTTTGGCCCATAGCCCTCTGAACATTTCCTATCCAATGTCAAAGACATGAGGGCTTGGCTTTAAGGTGAGAGGGGCAAATTTTAAAGGAGATGTATGGGGCAGGTTTGCTTTATTCAGAGTGGTAGGTGCTTGGAACTTGCTGCAAGAGATGGTAGTGGAGACAGAGACGACAGTGGGAATTAAGAGGCTTTTAGATAGGCACATGGATATGCGGGAAATGGAGGGATATGGATCATTTGCAGGCAGAGACATTATGCACCAAAGGGCCTGTTCTGTGCTAGACTGTTTATGTTCTTATTGAAACGTACAAGATTATTAAGGGTTTGGACACACTGGAGGCAGGAAACATGTTCCCTATGTGGGGGAGTCCAGAACCAGGGGCCACAGTTTAAGAATAAGTGGTAAGCCAATTAGAACGGAGACGAAGAAACACTTTTTCTCACAGAGAGTTGTGAGTCTGTGGAATTCTCTGCCTCAGAGAGCGATGGAGGCAGGTTCTCTGGATACTTTCAAGAGAGAGCTAGATAGGGCTCTTAAAGATAGCGGAGTCAGGGGATATGGGGAGAAGACACGAACGGGGTACTAATTGGGGATGATCGGTGCTGGCTTGAAGGGCCGATTGGCCTACTCCTGCACCTATTGTCTAAATATTAGAGTTTCAGTATAATGAGGAATGTGAGGTGTTTGACGTTGACACTGTGGCTTCCGCTGTATTTTTCTTTGTTTCAGTTAAATCAGTTTCCAGAGCTACGCTGGTTACAATAATCTTCTGTCTAAGGGGAGTGTGGTCATAAAATAGATGCAGAGTTGCAATCCAGCGAAGGTGACATCGTGGCAAAGCGAAGCTCAGTGGTAAACTTTGAACAATGCTTGATTTTAATCATTATGGAAAATGAAACCATTTGAAATTCAAGCTTTCATTTGCAAGATCCATGGATAGAACCTTGTCTCTCATTTAGATATCGGTACCTGAAACTGATTGTGGGTAGGTTCGAGATTAATACCTCTCAGGAAGCAGTTCCGAGTGGAGAACAACATAATCTTGTTCTAATTGAGTGAACCAGGATAGGCCAAATGCAACTCTGCATCCATCTTATGATCACACTTCCCTCAGTCAAGCAATTTCCCGTCACTAGAGAGTCAGAGTGATCAGCGTGGAAACAGACCCTTCGGCCCAACTAGCCCACACCGGCCAACATGTCCCAGCTACACTAGTCCCAACTGCCTGCCTTTGGTCCATATCCCTCCAAACCTGTCCTATCCATTTACCTGTCTAAGTGTTTCATAAACGTTGGGATCGTCTCAGCCTCAACTACCTCTTCTGGCAGCTTGATGCATACCCCCATCACCCTTTGTGTAGCTGCATTATAATTAGCAACTAGAAGTTACAGGACAGTCTAGCTCTATTCAACATCGCATTCCTTTTTATACTTTAATTTGAAATGGTCTTCCTGATCTCTGTGATATTATCTTCATAACTGGCATGTTATGGCTGTTCCAAATCCCGTGAACACTGCTGCATTGCCATCTGGCTTATTCAGGCCTAGAGATTTAATCATTTCTTTATTATTTCATTTTAATGTGTATTTTTCTTTCAAAGGAAGGAAAATACACACTGACTGGTTGCATCACAGCCTGGTTCTGCAACTCGAACTCCCAGGCATGAAGGAGATTACGGAGAATAACGACACTGCCTGGTCCATCACAGGTACTGACCTCCCCACCATCGATAGGAACTATCGGAGGCCTTGCCTCAAACGGAGCAGCAAATATCATTGCAAGACCCACACAACACCATGGCCACACTCTCATATCACTCCCACCATCGGGAAGAAGGTACAGGAGCCTGAAAACTGTGACCACCAGCTTCAAGAACAGCTTCTTTCCAGCAATCATCAGGTTCTTGAACACTGCACAACACTAACCTCAACTATGAATATCAATTGATTCTCTCTGGCACTAAGGACTTTGTTATGGTTATTAATTGTTTTGGTCTATTATATATATATTCTATGAATATTGTGTTTACAGACCTGTTATGCTGCTGCAAATGACAAGGTCATTGTTCTGTTGTTGGTACATGTAACAATTACATGCTCTTGACTCTTGAAACACCATCTCTTTTATTTATATTAGTTTTTTTAGGTTTTAGAGATACAGCGCGGAAACAGGCACTTCGGCCCACCGAGTCCGCACCGACCAGCAATCCCCGCACATTAACATTACCCTACACACGCTAGCGACAATCTACACTTATACCAAGCCAATTAACCTACAAACCTGTACATCTTTAGAGTGTGGGAGGAAACCGAAGATCTCAGAGAAAACCCACGCGGTCATGGGGAGAACGTACAAACTCTGTACAGACAGCACCCATAGTCGGGATCGAACTAGGGTCTCCGGCGCTGCAAGCACAGTAAGGCAGCAACTCTACAGCTGTACCACTGTGCCGCCCTGTTTAGCTATACCTTGTGCATATTTCTAGAGTATTGCTTTCTGCAAGAGCACTGGTTGCACTAATTTCCAACAGTTTTACAACAGCTTTCTCTTCTGCGTGATGAACTGGACAGCTACCAATTACAATCATTACCACCTCTTGTCCAAAATAAACCTCTAACCTCAAGCTCCAAGGACACTTTTCCCTACCTCCATTTACCCCCCCCCCCGCCCTCCCCCACATAATGAAAAATGTCCACGAGTAAAAAAAGGTTGCGAATTAGGTCGTGAAAGTGGGACAGACCCTTTAAAGAACCTATCGATCTATCTTCTCACCTCCTCTGGTTCAACGAGTTTGAATTCCATTCCTCGGCCGGTCCAAGCAATGAAGTTGGAGTTGGATGGATCGTCCAGGAGGGCGACTAGGAACTGCCACAGCTGCAGAGACCCCCGGCGCTGATACACAGGACCCTCGCGATACGTAGTGATCTCCTGTTTGATGTCACCTGCAAAACAAATCCAACTTTCTCATTGAAACCATCGGGAGACTAACTGAGCAATGTCCTGTATTATCATGTCACTGCTCAATGAACTCTCTAATTGCTTTTGGCTTTGGTTTAGTTTAAAGCTACTGCATGGAAACAGGCCTTTTGGCCCACCACCCATCGAATGCCCATTCACACTGGTTCTACATTATCTTGCTTTCGCACCACCTCCCTATACAATGGGGGCCATTTGCAGAGGTCAAATAACATACAAATCCAAACATTTAAAATGTACAAAATCAACATCATTGTTATGACCTGCTCTTAGTTCTTCTTTCCTGGTAGTGGAATCAGATAATAATAATAATGGATGGGATTTATATAGCGCCTTTGCTCCAACCAATGTAAAAAGCAACCAGAATAGGTGTTCCTTAATTGCTGCCTCAATGCATCTTAAACTGTTGTATGTTCTCTTCATCCTTGATCTATCATGCTTAATGTGCCTTAACATAGATTCATCAAATTATGAATTCCTATGGTTTAACTGTTAGACCTGCTGCCTCACAACGCCGGAGACCTTGTTTTGATCCTGACCGTGTGTGCTATTGTGTGGAGTTTGTACGTTCTCCTTGTGATCGTGTGAGCAAGGCAGTTAGTTGGGCTTGATACGAAAATAATGGCTTGGTATTTTTCACAATGTTCAGTTAAGGAAATTGCCACCATCGCAAGACAGGCTACCATTAGTGTTGGAGAGCTTGTGTTTGAGGCCATTAACATGGGAATGGAAACTGACCCCTGGGGCTGACGGTAGCTTCAGTGAAGGTGAATGGGGAATAGCATGGTGAGTCTCAGTAAGATGGTCAGGACAAATGATAGTGGTGGAGAAAGGCAAATTGAACCATATCGGGGGGGGGGGGGAAAGAAGAACATCACCAATACTGAGAGCAAGTAGCAATAATTCACATTGTCAGGATCAATAAAGATGCCTTTCAAAGGAAATAATTAGAGTACAAGATTTTACTGTACAGGTACGGCCAAGTTTGTTTGTTTAATTTATGTCCTTCACCTTTGTTACTGTCAGTACCAACGCTAAAGCGGATTAAGGCTCCAGGAATTGTAATGTTAATGGAGGAGACCAGGAGATGAATCCAATACAATACAATCAGTTGTATTCGTCACATTGCACATAAAGTGCAAGTGAAATGAATTTGAATCCTGCTTTCGATATAGTGGCGATACAGGAAAGATCGTGGGTGAGGTAATTTAGGAAGAGTATAACATTGTTTCATCATTAAACCTACTACCTTCGAGTTATAGAGGTTGGATAGGGACATTATTTCTGCTTCAACACCTTTTTTTAATATGAATGTCTCAGAAGTAAAGAAACATGAACAAAATCAGGCTCGACGATGATGGCCCCGGAGAAAGTCTGAAGCAAAACACATCCCTCAGAGCTTATACATAACAGGAAGCTGGGGGAGAAGGCTAACTATTACACAACACAATAGCTATGTTCACACTTCATTGCGAGGCTCCTGTGCTGGATGGTGTTCAGCATATGGTAATAAACCCCATCCCCACTGGAGTCAGGCTGAGCCACTGTTTCCAATGGAAAAGTCACTGGGGTCCTTGAAGGGAAACGTGGCCAGCAGCCAGGAACGGCTAGGTTTGTGAGAGAGCTGCATTAACAGCTTTTACTTGGATCATTCACAAGGTTTAGGGATCAGATTGCCACGGTACAAATCATATTCCACGTCCTCTGCTACCTCCTGCTCATCGAGATTGATGAGATGGTACAGTTGCACCAAGTGAAGATATATCGTGTAGGAAGGAACCGCAGATGCTAGTTTATGCCGACAATAGACAAAATGGAGAAAAGCAATAGCAGACCTTTTTGGTCGGAACATTTTTTAAATTTGTTCTTTAATGTACAAATTGTTCTTCTGTGACATATTGTGGGCTTTCCATAATAATGTGAATTAAAATATCATGACAACTTGAGATTGACTTTAGGCCTATTGACCTCAGTTATTAGGATTCATTCATTGGCTTGGTGTTGTTGAACTGGATGGAGTCATCACTCATAAGTTGCGTTCATAAGTTCCGCTGACTGATTAGCATGCAGCAAAAAGTTATCACAGTACCTCCGTACACGTGACAATAAACAAGACTAAAATCAAAAACTCTTGACTCCTGACTCTTTGGACCTCCAGCCAGTGGGCTGGGCAAGTCTTCCTGTCCCTTGGGTGTTGTCACAGAGGTGTACAAGTGCAGCTTACTGCAGGAAGAGAAGCTACTGGGCGGCACAGTGGTGCAGCGATAGAGTTGCTGCCGTACCGCACCAGAGACCTGGGTTCCATCACGACTATGGGTGCTGTCTGTATGGAGTTTGTACGCTCTCCACGAGACCGCGTGGGTTTTTCCCGAGATCTTCGGTTTCCTCCCACACGCCAAAGACGTACAGGTATGTAGGTTAATTGGCTTGGTGTGTGTATGTGTGTGTAGGAAAGTGTGAAGGTGTGGCGATCGCTGGTCGGCGAGAACTCGGTGGGCCGAAGGGCCTGTTTCCGCGCTGTATCTCTAAACTAAACAAAATAAATTACCACCAGCCGAGTCACTGCAGAAGGGTGAATGTGGATGCTGGCTGGCCACAACTCTCAGACAGCCTGCCCAGGCTCCCACCACCCTACGTGCTGCCCAACGACCACACGAGTTGGCAGCATCCCTACTGGCAAACCATCTCTGCACATTAAGTAAGCGGGGGGGTGGAAGTAACCGGCTAAATCAACAAATTGATCCCAAGGTGCTTAAAAATGACCAAGTGATGTGTTATGGTCCAAGTTAGCACATTCTGAGGTTAACTTAAGGCGGGCTGTTGTTGTTGTTATTGTAGCTGTTCTCAAAGTTAGCAGATCCTTCTAAATCCCCAGCACTGCTCCTTGCACGATGCGAGTGGCCCTCCCTCCCTTGTGTTCTGACTGTTCGGGTAATGGAAATGTGCTCTAATGGAATGCACAAATCACTCCCAAAACATCTGGGATGTGCAATAGCAATTCAATCTTATGAAATTTATGGAGAAAAATGAAAATAAACAAACCCATTTTTTTCTTTCAACTCGCATTTTGTGACGTGCGCAGTTGGCAGAACTTCGTGTAACAGCCCAGAGGTACAGCAGTGGAGTTGCTGTTTTACAGCACCAGAGACCTGGGTTCGAAGCTGACTACGGGTGCTGGCTGTATGGAGTTTGTACGTTCTCCCGGTAACCTGCATGGGTTTTCTCCAGGAGCTCCGGTTTCCTCCCACATTCCAAAGATGTACAGGTTTGTAGGCTAATTGGCTTGGGTAAAATTGCAAATTGTCCACGGTGTGTGTAGGACCGTGTTAGTGTGTGGTGATTGCTGGTCGGCACGGACTCGTTGGGCCCAAAGGGCCTGCTGCTGCACTGTATCTCTAAACTAAACTAAAAATGTGAGAGGCAACCACATCCCCTTACCCCCTCCTCCTGCCCTAATCTACCAAAGTTAGAAAATACTCCAGAAGGAATAACTACTTCTCATTCCTTTAAAATAATGTTATTAGATGTTTGGTCTAACTTTTCTTATAATTGTACCACCACAACTAAGGGCAGCACAGTGGCGCAGCAGTAGAGTTGCTGCCTTACAGAACTTGCAGCGCCAGGAACCCTGGTTCGATCCTGACTACGGGTGCTGTCTGTACGGAGTTTGTATGTTCTCCCTGTGACCAAGTGGGTTTTGTCTGAGATCTTTGGTTTCCTCCCACACTCCAAAGACCTACAGGTTTGTAGGTTAATTGGCTTGGTATAAATGTAAAAATTGTCCAGTGTGTGTAGGATAGTGTTAATGTGCGGGGATCGCTGGTCGGTTTGGACTCGGTGGGCCAAAGGACCTGTTTCAGTGTTGTATCTCTAAACTAAACTTAACGGTTGAAAGGTGACGCCTACATTGAATTGAATATTATCAAATGTGATGGACCTGTGCCAACTACAAGACAATCTACATGTTTTACAAAAACTGACTGATTGTTCAAATAGAATTGGTAAGAAAACGTCTTGCAAAGCACAGATAACTGCTCAAGCCATGCACAAACGATCATCAGTCAGCTCGTTGGAGGCACAGGTTTCTTTTAATTGAGGAAACACAGTCTACTGCCTCTTGCTAATTAAACCAAGGCATGGTTACACTGCAATCTTCAAGTTAAACTGCTTGGGATTTTTCAGTCACTGAAGGATCTTTCTTTTCATTGATATGGTGCACTAATTTTCCCCTACAATCCCAGTTAGGTTCAGATATCTCCATACTCTACCACAAAGATATATTTCAAATTTGTATATTTTTAATACACCGATTTTTTTCCGGCAGAAGTAACGGGGCCTGATACTCCAGCAACAATCCAAAATTTCCCATTAATAAAAAGAGAAATCAGACTTTTCTGTTTTCTCTCTAAAGCCATGAGGGTTGTGACATATTTATTCAGATCTAATGGCCTTAATTCTGATGAGAAATAAGGGAGTTACAGTGGTGCAGTGGTAGAGTTGCTGCCTTATAGTGCCAGAGACTTAGGTTGGAGTTTGTACTCTGGATGTATGTTTTCTCCGGGTGCTCCGGTTTCCTCCCACATTCCAAAAGACATGTATATTTGCAGCTTCTGTAAATTGTCGCTGATGTGGAACTAGTGTACGGGTGATAGTTGGTTAACGTGGACCCGGTGGTCCAAAGGGCCTGTTTCCATGCTGTATCTCTAAACTGAACTGAACTAAACTAAATCACAAGTAAAAATTAGTCTCTCGCCAGTTTGGTTTTGCATTATGACTGCGCTGGAAATAAAGTCAACTCCTAAGCAAAGTTAAACAGGATCCAGATGTTCCCCTAAATCACCTTTAAGAATGGAAATGTTCATGGCCATCTGAGACCAGTAAGTGGAGCTCTGTACACATATTGAAATGTCACTTGCTTTCCCCTGTGCTGTAACTGGGCAGTGAAGGGTCGGGCAGTACCATTCAATAAAGGCAATGTGCATCAATATAATGCCTTAAATGCAATAAAACTCCCCAAGTTTGAGCTCCACAAGAAGGGTCATCAAACAGAATATGTCACCCAGCCAATTAGGGGATATTAGGATAGGGAGTAAAGATTTGAATATAAAGATCATAACACAAAGCACTGGAGGATCTCATGATGCTTTGGGTTGGGACCTTTCATTAAAGATCACTCCGACGAAGGGTCCCGATCCAAAACATCATCTGACCATTCCCTCCTATCTTTCTGATTGACCCTCTTAGTTCCTCCAGCACTTTGTGTTTTGTTTAAGATCCCAGCATCTGCACTTCCGTATGTCTTCTGTGGATATAAAGAAGTGGGTCTTGTTGGAGGTGAGGAATGTGGAGAGGCAGGGTAGTTCAGTGGAGAGAATTCCAGAGTTTGTGCCAGGGCAGGTAAAAGCAAAAGAGGACATTGGTGAGGCAATGAGAACTGATCTACCGTGAAAGCAGACACCTTGGCTAATTGAACCGATAGTTAATAAACTTTAAAGACTTGAATGAATGGTCATGTTAATCTTGTCAGTGTGCTATGAAAAATGTATAGCTCAGTCTCAGTACAAGTATAATTCCATAGCCTCTCATAGAATATGAATAACCACCTGTGACACTGTGGGGCGGCACGGTGACACATCAGTAGAGTTGCTGCCTCACAGCGACAAGATACCTGGGTTCAATCCTGACAATGGGTGCTGTCTGTAGGGAGTTTGTACGTTCTCGCCGTGACTACCTGGGTTTTGTACGGGTGCTCCGGTTTCCTCCCACATTCCATAGGCGTGCAGGTTTGAAGGTTCATTGGCTTCAGTAAAAATTATAAATTGCCCCTAGTGTGTGTAAGAAAGTGTTAGTGTGCGGGGATCGCTGGTCGGTGTGGACTCGGTGGGATGAAGGGCCTGTTTCCGCGCTGCATCTCTGAAGTCTAAAGTAAAATCGAAACTAGAGGAAGCTTTTGGATCTGAGAATGAGGAGTTTCAGGTTTAAATTTGTCTATGGTTTCTGGTTTCTAGACACACGGAAGTCACGTGCCACTAAAGTGCACTACTGACCATTGGTCTTGTGTGGAGGAGGGCTCGACTTCTGACTGATGTACATGCATGCACTTATAGCCTTAAAGATCAAAGACCAATATGTTTAATGAGTATGGCTCATTGTAAAACAAACACAGCCCATCATAAACCTGAGCTTTAGTTGTCGGTCAGATTAAAACATATGTGCGCCATTCATCTGCTGTTAAGCAATTAAAAGTGCTAACCTTCAAGTTTGTCAGGAACAACCGATGCGTCGTCGCTGTAAGATCTCATTTGTTTCTCATATGAAAAGCCTGGAATAAAAAGAAGAACAATTAATATTATTTCATGCCTCGATCCATAGCTTGTCCAGTGCACCTCATGGCCAGCATGATGGCGCAGCCATGTGCGGAAATCCTGGGGGGGGGGGACAGGGGACACACGCCCCCCCCATGTTTTGAGAGGTGGGTGACGATCCACCCCCATGTTTTGTAATCCGGATTTTAAAACTCGGTGAAAAAAAAAGCTATTAAAAATCTCCACTGTCCGCGAGACAGGGTTGATGACTGATGATCGCGGGCGTCGATTGGACGAGAGAGATGTCGGTCAGCAGGCAGTGTGGGGGGGGGGGGGGGGGGGAATATGATGATTCAGCGCGATGATTAGAGGAGGGAGGTGTCGGTCAGAGGCAGAGGTAGGGGGGTGGGACTGAGGATAGAGCGCGGTGATTGGAGGAGGGAGACGTCCTGGTGGAGCAAAGATCATAGAGCGGAATTTGAATCGGCCCGTTCGCGGGGCCTTTCATCGCTCGGCCCGGCGCAGCTTAAAATCGGCCGAGGGATCTTCCACCGCCCCGCGGTCAAATTGCTGCGTCGAGGCGATCGAGGCTCCCGATGTTGAAGCCCCCGCCGGGCGATGAAAGGCCCCGCGAACGGGCCGATTGAAGCCCCACGATTCGGGGCGGACGAAGCTGCTGTTGCTGGAGTTCGAAGTCGGTACCAACCAGGTGAGCTTCCGATGTTACCGTCTACAGGGCCTAGGGCCGAAGCCTCATGTGTGTGCGCATGCGTACGCGCGGCAGCTAAGAAATTGGGCCCCCCAATGTTTTTATAGCGATTTCCGTGCCTGGGCGCAGCGGTAGAGTTGCTGCCTTAGAGCACCAGAGACCCGGGTTTGATCCTGACTGTGGGTGCTGTCTGTACGGAGTTTGTACGTTCTCTCCGTGACCTGCGTGGGTTTTCTCCAGGAGATTGTTTCCTCACACACTCCAAAAACGTACAGGAGTGTAGGCTAATTTGCTTGGTATAAGTAAATTGTCCATAGCGTGTGTAGGACCTGTTTCCGCGAACAACAAAAGCTGCATGGTTAAGATACTGTAGGTATTGAGAACAATGGCACAACTGGCAGAGATGCTGCCTCACAGTGCCAGAGACCCAGTTCAATCCTGATCTTGGGTGACGTTGTGTGGAGTTTGCATGTTCTCCCTTTGACCGCGAGGGTTTCCTCCAGGTGCTCTGGTTTTCTCCCACATCCCCAAAGACATGCAGGTTTGTTGGTGAATTGACCTCTGTAAATTGGCCCTGGCGTGTAGGGAGTGGATGCGGAAATGGGATAACATTGAAAACTCGTGTGAATGGGTGATGGATGGTCGGAGAACTCGGTATGCTGAAGGGTCCATTTCCATGCTGTATCTTTTAAGCAATCAAATTAAATTCACGGTAGTACAATGGTACAGTGATGTTGTATTGATTTTGGGGTCAGTAATTTATTCTGTAATGTAGTTGAACTCCATTCACTATCAGATGTAGCGTTCAACTTTGAAAAGTTGACTGCTGCCACTTTGTACAACCACTTAACATGTCAGAAATCAGATACAAGTACAGCATCTGGAATTAAAAATGAATTCTTTAAGAATTCTGACAAAGTTCATCATTGGACATTGATGGGATAGATTTGTAGTTGATTGCTAGCATGAAGCAAGTAAAATGGAATATTCCTGGCTGATAGTACTGCATTTTTATCAGTGTCAACAACGACAGATGAATTCTCTCATTTAAGGGGGATCTAATCTCACTGAAGTTCATATAACTTGAAAAAAATGTGGGAATCTGAAACTAAACTCAGGACATAAGATGTCTTTGAAGTTAGACACAAAAAGCTGGAGTAACTCAGCGGGTCAGACAGCATCTCTGGAGAAAAGGAATAGGTGACCTTTTGGGTAGAGACACTTCTTCAGACTCTTCTGAAGTCTTCAGAGCCTGAAGAAGAGTCTCGACCCGAAACATCACCTATTCCTTTTCTCCAGAGATGCTGTCTGACCCGCTGAGTTACCCTAGCTTTTTGTGCCTAACCTCGGTTTAAACCAGCATCTGTAGTTTGTTACTACACATGAGATGTCTTTGCTTCTATTCGGAATCTGTGGTCAAATAACGTAATTTGAATCTGCAGTGTTGTAAATGTGCTTAAGCACTTCAAAATATATCTCTACTGAGGCTTGCTCACGCAATACACCAACACTGTTGGCTTAATGTTAGATTTCTACATCCCAGATTTTGCTAACTATACTCTTCATATTTGTTTTACGATTGCCACAGTAGATAATATCCAAGAATTTTGTTCCGTTTTCAATAACTATTTTTGCCAATACATTTTTAATAAAAAGGCTATGGCAAAGGCCAAAATAATTCTTGGTGGTGGGCAAGTTTGAACGAGTAAAGACGCCCCATGCTATGGAATGTTACCATTTTAAATGGATCTTAGGAATTCTCGCTCAATTCCAGATACAGGGCAGCGCAGTGGCGCAGCGGTAGAGTTGCTGCCTTATGGTGCCAGAGACCTGGCTTCGATCCTGACCTCGGATGCTGTCTGTGTGGAGTTTGTACGTTCATCCCTGTGACGGCATGGGGTTTCTCCAGGTGCTCTGGTTTCCTCCCACACTCCAGAGACATACAGGTTTGTAGGTTAATTCTCTTCTGTACATTTTCCCTAGTATGTAGGATAGAACTATTGTGCGGGGATCGATTAGTGGTTGGCGCGGACTTGGTGAGCCGAAGGGCGTTTCCATGCTGTATCTCTAAAACTAAGAATCGTACAAAAGCAACTGCAAATTATTAATTACTATGTCGATTTCAAAAGGTAGAAAGAATGTGCAGTTATTGCGCATTCACGTGTAATTATGGACACATTTCCCTTCCTTGCTGTATCTTGTCCCATAATATCTGAGTTGATCACAGCAGACCAGGTATCTGTGCTGATTGATGAATTAAGCACATTTTCTTCAGAGACAGGAGCAGGTCATTCTTCCATTCAATTAGATCAGAGCTGAGCTGTACCTCAAATCCACTTACCTACAGTACTTTTCGACCAAATCCCTTGATGGTCCTGCCCAATAAAATTATATTGATCTCACTCTTAAAAGTTCAATAGAACCAGCATCCATTGGCTCTGGGGAGAGTTCCAAGTTTCCACTACTTTATGCACGCAAAAATGGTTTCCAATTTCTTTAATGCGTATCTCTGATTTTAAGATTCTGCTGCTTTGTTCTAGATTCTCTAGCCAAAGTTTGTGCTTCCTTAGTACATTGTATACATTACCATTTTTACCAGTAAACTATTTTCTTCATTCTACATGTTTGAATTGACTGGGGAAAATATCAGCATTGCCTTGAAGTGTTGATGCAAGGAACTGCAGATGCTCAAACCTTTAGCAAAAAACATAGTGCTGGAGGAACTCAGTGGGACAGGCAGCATCTGTGGAGGGAATGGACGTTTTAGGTTGGGACACTTCTTCAGCATCACTTCAGTTGGGGACTGAGAGATCAAGGAAGGGGAGAAAGATGTCAGTGTCCAAGTGAATTTGAGGGCAGAGCAGAAGTTAGTGGTACTCTACACAGCTCCACGAGGCAGCCCCAATACACACTGATATGGCAGAGAAAGAGTTGGGGACTAGTCCTGACCTAAAACATTGTCTGTCCAATCCCTCAGAGTTTGATGAAGGGTCTCAACGTGAAACATTATCTATTCCTTTTCTCTAGCGATGCTGCCTGACCCGCTGAGTTACTCCAGCATCTTCCTCCACAGATGCTGCCTGACTTGTTGAGCACCTCCGGCACTTTGTATTTTGCTCAAGATTCTTGCATCTGCAGCTCCTTGTGTCTCCTTAACTCTACATCAACTATTTATAAATAAGGCAATTTAATTGCTATACCTAAAGTAGCAGCCTGCAATGATATAAATCAGTAGGTGGACTGCATCTAATTGCCCATGGCCAAATTAAAACAAAACATCACAAGTGATGAAAACAATGAATTTAAAAACTTTGTTTAATTTTGATTAAAGTTCAATAAATCGAGTATGATTTATCCTGACAAAAAGATGGATAGTGATGAATGGATTAATTCATCAAAGATCTAAGGGATTCAAAGGATATGGGAATAGTGCAGGAAATGGTGCTGGGGTGAAAGTTTAGTCACAAGGATCTGACTGGCCCATTCCTGCTACCTTATCAAACCATCTGATCTGGTTGTTACAACATGATTACTCTCCACCTCTTGTCTGCTGGTGAACAAAACCTCACCATCTCCTGCCGATGCGAGCGGGGAAGATGAGTATTAAGGCGGCAAAAGGAAATTTCAGGAACCCCGAACAAATTTCCTGCAGGACCTTGATTAATTGACAGGAAGCTTAGACCCGTGGGTCAGGTACCTCAGGGAAGTGGGGAATAGTCACTGCGGGTTCATGAAGGTTAACTACATGGGTTTGGGAGGCGAAACACCCTCGGTGGACAGGTTCAGTGAGCCTTGCAGAGTGCAATATGTGGAATAGGTAGTCAAAGCATGAAGCAGGAAATTAGCTGCTCCCTTGGCATATCAGCACCGGTCAGGTCACTGAGGGTCATGGGGGACAAGATTGAATGGAGTGAAATGGTCTGTAAAATGCTTCACTTTCACTACACTGTCAGGTATTTCTCCCGTGGCCTTAGTGGTGCAGAAGCACGTTCATCTAAACGCAAATGTTATTTTTTGTTCCCTGTGTTTTTTTATAATTTTTAATTTCCCCAGAAGTTTTATCTAAAATCTAAAGTTGGCACAAAATTGCCAATTAGTTGATGATTAACATTAAGATGTCATTCTATCATTATCAGACTCAGAAATTCCACTGCTTTAAGCTTTCCCAATGTGGCCATTAACAGGAATATAATCAAATCTAAAAGGGGTTATTCAAAGTGATACAGAACTTTCCAAGCCTTCCACTTTAGGGTTACAAACGCTTTTAATTATTTTGTTTCTAATGAAATTAATCGCTTCCACTTACCTCAGCGTACACCTTCCGAAATCATAATCCTCGATGTGTCGGAAGGAGCTGCAGATGCTGGTTTAAACTGAAGACTGACACAAAAAGCTGGAGTAACTCAGCGGGACAGGCAGTATCTCTGAAGAGAAGGAATGGGGGACGTTTCGGGTCGAGACCCTTCTTCAGACTGAAGATGGGTCTAAACTCAAAATGTCACCCATTCCTTCCCTCCAGAGATACTGCCTGGAGTTACTCCAGCTTTTTGTGTGAATCTTCATCATAATCCTCATTAGGGTTGGAAACCTATCACCAATGCTCCTCATTTCATGGCACACATAAATTCTGGTGTCGGCATTTAGTGTAAGAATTTTTCTAACATCCCTTCAATTCCCTATTAAATGTTCCCGCTTTCTCACAAAGTTTTTTTTAAAAGAAAGTGTTAAAGAAATTGTAGCCACAGGACTAAGCCAGCTATAAATATGAACTGATATATAGATTATTGTTGATTTTGTCTGTAAGCAAATATCCTTGAGTAAACCAAAGGAATTTTTTGTCAGCTGTAATGTTTTAAAAATATCTATGTACAGTGTGGCTCTCTCGTTCGTTAACTTTATCTTAACCATCAGGATACTTGCAGCCTATACTTTCTCAGGGGCATTTTGTGCTGACTCCACAACTCAATTTAGATCCAACTCAATCTGCCATTTGTATTACTTGTTTTCATTTCAATATCGTGATTTCTGTCTTTCCATTCAAATAAAACCCGGGTTTAGATCCCGACTACGGGCGCTGTCGGTAAGAAGTTTCGTACATTCTCCCCGTGACCGCGTGGGTTTTCACCAAGATCTTCGGTTTCTTCCCGCACTCCACGGACGTACAGGTTTGCAGGTTAATTGGCTTGGGTTTGTATACTTGGTATAAGTGCAAATTGTCCCTTGTGTGCGTAGGGTTACGTTAATGTGCGGAGATCGCTGGTCAGTGCAGACTCGGTGGGCCGAAGTGCCTGTTTCCACGCTGTATCTCTAAACTAAACTAAAGAATTAGAGGTCATAGGTTTATGGTGAGAGTGGAAAGCTTTAATAGGAACCTGAAGTGCAATTGTATCACACAGAGCGTGGTGGTTATAAGGAACAAGCTGCCAGAGGGAGTAGTTGTGGCAGATACTATTAGATCAACTAAAATACATTTGGACAGATACACGTATAAGAAAGATTTAGAGGGACACGGGCCAAACATACGCAGGCAACTGGGATCAGCTTAGATGGTACACCTTGCTCGGTAGACAGAGTTGGGTTGAATGGCCTGTAACAGTCTGTTTGACACTATGACCATAACGGGGGTGTAAAGGAGAATCGGGGGGTGTTAATGGGCATCTGTGAGAAAATAGCTTGCAAGGCAGTAAGTTGGGGATTGAGACAGCTCTGGGAACCAGCACGGACTCAATGGGTCAAGTCTGCCTCTTATAAGTTCATGTGTTATAAGAGCAGTAGTAGACCATCCAGTCCATCGAGTTTACTCCACCATTCAATCATGGCCAATCTATATTTCCCTCGCAACCCCATTCTCCTGCCTTCTCTCCATGAACCTTTGACATCCTTACTAATCAAGAATCTGTAAAACACTGTCTTAAAAAATACCCAATGAACTGGCTTCCACAGCCGTCTGTTGCAATGAATTCCACAGATTCACCACCCTCTGACTAAAAAAATTCCTCCTCATCTCCTTTCCCGAGGTGCGTCCTTTCATTCTGAGGCTACGCCCTCTGGTCCTAGACTCTCCCACTGGTGGAAACACTCTCTACTCTCCTCCAAACATACTCCGCGACATCTCTTCAATGTGATGAGGAGATTTACAACGCCACGGCGGTCCATGTGACCGCTCCTAGTATCAATGCAACTCGTGTACGCAATGCAGGCTCCACACTCGACTCAAGTCTTGAGCACCACCCGTTCAGTTCACACTGTGTACGTTGCACTGAACGAAATGGCCACTCTGGTTTTAGAAGTTAATATTTTTACAGAACCATCACGCCACTGACTGTGATTTTACCTTCGGAGTTGGTGGACTGAGTACGGTAGCCTTCATTGGGCATGTACATGGAAGGACAGCCAGGAATATCTAGGGACAAAGACAAAGCAATGCTGGTTACAATGAGCTCCTGCAATTTCATCAGCACCTCAGTGACTGAGTGAGGCATGCCTCAAAAAAGTAAAATTATACTTTCAATTTAACGATGTATAAATGTAGAACAAAATGGCAATCTACCATCAGCACAAAACGGTGCAGAAATAGTCTATACATTGAGCCACAAAAGCATTGCACATTAAACATCATCCTTATTCCATCAATTCAGCTTTTCAAATTGAATTGGTTATTATGCCAATAGTCCATAATTTGCCATGAGGGGGAGTCGTATTTTCCACTTCCTTAATAAAAGCAACTCACAAAGATCTGGTGATCTCTATGGCAAGTATCTATCCTGTTTTAACACCTGATGCTGCTAAAAAAAACAAAGTGCTGGAGCACGGAAACAGGTCCTTCGGCACAACTTGTCCATGCCGACTAAGATGCCCCATCTAAGCTAGTCCCATTTTGTCCATATCCCTCTCAACCTTTCCTATCCATGTACCTGTCCGAGTGTCTTTTAAACATTGTGTTATTATACCTGCCTCAACGATGTCATCTGGCAGTGCATTCCATACACCCACCACCCTCTGAGTGAAAAAGTTGCCCCTCAGGTTCCTATTAAATTTCTCCTCTCACACTTTAAACCTATACCCGCTTGATCTTGATTCCTCTACCCTGGGTAAAAGATTGTGCGTTCACCCCATTAATTCCCATCAAGATTGGCTACACCTCTATAAATTCACTCCTCGGCCTCCTGCACGGCAAGGAATAAAGTCCTAGCTTGCCCGAGGTCCACAAGTCCTGGCAACACCGTAAATCTTCTCTGCACTCTTTCCAGCTTAATGATAGCCTCACAATGTGACCCAAACTGGAAGTGCTGTGCAGTGCTTTCAGAGATGCCGTGCACTTTCAGAAGCTACGCCGTTTAAAGCCAATTAAAAGACACTGCTTAACCCATTGTCAAATAGAGACTGAAGGAAATGCAGATGCTGGATGTTTTGAACAAAACACAAAGTGCTGGAGGAACACAGCAGGTCTGTCAGCATCTGTGGAGGAAATGGACAGACGATGTTTTGGGTCTGGTCCCTTCTTCAGGCTGAACTTCTTTGTAAGGCTTCCACGATAACTGGTAAATAGAGGTCTTCATTTTCTCCCTGTAAGACTGTGCACTTTCTATCTGAACCGTTTGCAAGATCTGAATGCACACCCATCAGCAAATTAAGTCCTCCATCCCCACTGTCATCATAGAGTTAATAGATTGTAAGAAACTAAGCGTGTGACCGGACTAAGACTGGTGTATAAATAATTTATGTATTCATACATTCAGACCATAAAAGGGAATCTGTTCATGCAAAGGTCACACAATAGGAAATTCCCCCCTCATAGTTCTCCATTCATAATGACTTTTTTTCCACAAAGACAAAATACAAGCCAGAAATCAAAAAAAAAGAAATCCTGCGCTTGATTTTATGGCAAATTTGTATAAACGATGTGTGCAGAAGTATAATTGCAGAGCACAGTGGATTAGTCATGAACCGACTTTGCCATCCGTCCTTTCAAACACGAGCCTGGAGGTTTTCCAGACGCACAGACCGCTTCCCTCTTTTTAACTTGGGGACGCAGGAAAGGTTCCAATAGTAGCCTCACCATCCCTGACTTAGGAAGGGGAAAAGCCGTGAGGATTTCTATTTTGGAGAACAACATGGGAGAGCGAGAGGGGAAAGAGACTCACAAAAAATATCTTTGCAAAATAATTTTTTACGGAGTGTTTAAGCAGGAAATGCGAGTTCGAGTTCTTTCCTGTGCGGATGTTAGCTTTTTTTTGGCCATCAAATCTAACGGGGTGATGACAGCAGAAGATTTCGATGCACACAGTTGGATTTCCTGGTCCAGTGGACTTCCCAACCGTTCAGGAGGTTGAGGGAGCAGGAGGGGGAAAGTTCGATATGTTCTTGACACTTATCTATAACTTCAATATGTTCATCAGTCTTTGGGCAGGCTGGGTGAGGGGTAAAGTGAGTACTTGGGGCAGCAGGAACCCAACGTTATCCAACTGGGTTTGAAGGATCCTGGGGACATTTCTGGAGGACGGTTACAGGATGGTGAAGCCAGATCCCGTAACACTGGTGGGAAGTTCTCCCTGGCGTCCCGGACAATGTGCATCACTTCTGCAGAAGATCTGGCCATTTCTTTTGATTGAAAGAAACAACGTGGAAACAGGCCCTTCGGCCCACTGAGTCCACGCCGTCCATCGGTTACACGTTCACACTCATTCTATGTTCCCCCACTTTGCATGTACAGTCGTGGCAATTTACAGACGCCAACCAACCCACAAACCCGCACATCATCGAGATGTGGGAGGAAAACAGAGAAAACCCACGCGGTCACAGGGGGAACGGGCAAACACCCACATAGACAGCACCCAAGGTCACGATCAAACCCGGGCGTTGAGGTTCATTATTATCACGTGTACTGAAGTACAGTGAAAAGCTTTGTTTTGCATGTTATCCAAACAGATCAGATATACCATACATATAACCATATAACAATTACAGCACGGAAACAGGCCATCTCGGCCCTACAAGTCCGTGCCGAACAATTATTTTCCCCTAGTCCCATCTACCTGCACTCAGACCATAACCCTCCATTCCTTTCCCATCCATATACCTATCCAATTAATTTTTAAATGATAAAATCGAACCTGCCTCCACCACTTCCACTGGAAGCTCATTCCACACAGCTACCACTCTCTGAGTAAAGAAGTTCCCCCTCATGTTACCCCTAAACTTCTGTCCCTTAATTCTGAAGTCATGTCCTCTAGTTTGAATCTTCCCTACTCTCAATGCGAAAAGCTTGTCCACGTCACTCTGTCTATCCCTACATAAATGCAATCAAGTCAAACTCAAGCAAAATAGATAGCGCAAAGGGGAAGGTACAGAGTGTTTTGAGTTCTCAGTTTATAGTTCTCAGCATTGGAGCACATCAGACTCAAAAGTTCAATGTCCATAATGGGGTAGAGATGAATCAGACAGGAGCCTCATTGATGGAAGGACAGTACAGAAGATTCAACTGGGGCTGTGCCCTGATGCCTCCTGAGCAAGAATGACTGTATCCACACAATTTCCAGATGGGACAAAGGGATGTGGTGACAGAGGTGCCATTACGCATTAATACACAGTCAACAAATCGAAAGAAAAGTATCGTTATTTATCAGGCAAAATTGACGTATATCTATGACAATAGACTAAACTCAATAAACTAAACTCACTGGGGCTGCAGCTGAGCTAACATCTGGTCAAAACCTTAGTAGCTGGGCTGCTACGCACCGTCTCCAGTTATTACTGAGCCTTCTCCTTTAACCCTGAAGTCATGTGTCCTCGTAGAGGAAATGTCTGGTGAAACACTACACCACAGATATTCCAGCTGGAATTCCAGCCTTCCCGACCTCCATTTTATGAATGAACTGCTGCAGCTTTCATTCACAGAAAAACAAGCTTGTTTCCCAGAGGTGGGGGCAGTCACTGTGGGTAATGGAACAAACTCAGTGGAGTGAATGAGAGACACGAGCTTCCATTACCTGAAGGTGGATCAGCTGCAGACAGACAGGCTGTCTGTTATTAATAGCCGCTGAGAATGTAGGACGGACTTTTGCACAGTTCTTGTTTTGTGTATATATATTTGATTCTGAATCAAGTTTAGTTTTTGGAAATAAACAAAAAAGTTTTCCTCATTAAATTTGGCATGGCTACTTTGGCAGAAAACAATGAAACTCCCTTAAAAAGGGCAAGAATGCAGAGCACCCGAAACAAAACCACAGTCTGTCAGCAAGAATACACATAAACCATAACCTTAAACCATAAAGCTGGAGGATATTATGTGAATTGACAAAATAATGGATTTAAAATTTACCACTTTTGAGTACCTTGGACGCATTTCAAATCCCTTTGTTATCATCAAAAGTTATGAAAAAATTCTGGGATATATTAGAAATTATATTGCGAAGGTTTAAAAAAAAAAAAATGTGATTCCATCATAAGTACTCCCCAACATCGAAGGGATCTACAGGAGTCGCTGTCTCAAAAAGGCAGTCAGCATCATCAGGGACCCACACCACTCTGGCCATCCTCTCATTTCACTCCTGCCATCGGGAAGAAGGTATAGGAGTCCGAAAACTAACATCTAGGTTCAAAAGCATCTTCTTCTCAACAACCATCAGTCTATTAAATACTGCAACGTCCAACTAAGCTCCAAATAACATAGAGTGGGGGAGGCCACACGCAACTTGGAGGAACAGTACCACACGCAACTTGGGCAGCTTACAACCCTGATGCATTAATATTGATATCTCTAATTTGAAGTAACCCTTGCATTCCCTCCCTCCTCCCCCTCCCCTACACTAATGGCCCTAGTGTTCACATCCTTTGTTGTCACCTCTCTCCCAGCCAACAATGGGTCACTATGGGCTCCACCCTTCCTTAGTCATCTGTTGCTGATCCTGCTTTGTTCTGGCCTTTTCTTACCTCCAGTTCCCTCCCCTCTACTCTCAGTGTGAAGGAAGGGTCCCGACCCGAAGTGTCCACAGAAAAAGTCCACAGTGAGGTGGGTTGGAGGATTGGGACTACACCCTCCCTATCTTATGGGAGAACCGTTCAGTAGTCTGATAACTGAGAGAATGAAGCTGCTCCTGAGCGTGGTGGTACGTGCTTTGATGATTTTGTATTTTCTGCCAAAAGCTCTTGTTTGTGCCAGTCCTTAAAGGCGCATGCTCCCACAGACAGCAACGCAGTAGAAACACATATTTTAGTTGGCTCTGTGGAGATGGACGTTGCTGGAGAGAGGGAGACACGCTCCGACGTTCATTCAAGGGGGCATGCAAGTCCTGAAGAAAGATACACAGCAGGAGGAAGAGATGGGCAGTGGTTGTAGGAGAGGTGACACCTGGAGTGTGAATCTCCACACTATGGAGCAAAGCTGGGAGAGACTTCATGGTCTAAGAGATGTACCAAGGTGATCAGCACACCACAGTTTACAGCATTGGAGAGTCCATCCTGAAAGAATATGTAGAAACACTGAACAGCACGTGCTGGTTAATACACAAAAGGACACAAAATTCCGGAGTAACTCAGCAGGTCAGTCAGCGTCTCTGGAGAACATGGATGAAGAAGGATCTTCTTCACCTACCCATAGTCTTCAGAGATGCTGCCTGTCCTGAAGAGTTACTCCAGCACTTTGTGTCCTTCCTGAAAAAATATGTTGTTGATGGATGGTCTAAGTTCTCTAAGAAAAATACTGCACATCAGGTAAGGCAGGACATTGTACCATGCCAATAAAATAATTGAATTCATTCATATTTACTGTTGGTTGAGGGCAGACCTGCAAAATAGGATGTGAGGAGACTTGATGCATGACTGGAGCTCTCCTGACTCATTATTGGTGCAGATTGGTGATGTTGGGGATTGTAGTGGGGAGAGGTGGCTTGATTTGCAGTGGGAAATGATATATTGGGGGCGCCTTCTAAATATTGCATGGTATGTTTGTCTTCATTGGTTGGGACATTGAGCACAAGAGTCAAGAGGTCATGATGCAGCCAGGTTTGGCCGCATGTGGAGTATTATGTGCAGTTCTGGTCGCCCCTTTGCAGGAAGGATATGCAGGCTTTGGAGAGGGTGCAGAGGTTTACCTGAATGCTGCCTACATTAGTGAGTGTTATCTGTGAGGAGAGGTTGGACAAACTTGGATTATTTTCTCCAGAAGGTCAGAGGTTGAGGGGAGACCTGATAGAGGTATATCAAATTATAAGTGGCGCAGATAGGGTAAATAGTTAGAACCTCCCCAAGGTGGAAATGTCAAAGACTCCACCACCTCCCTTGGCACTGTGCTCCAGGCACCCACCAAGAAGAAACTTTGTCCATCTCATCCAAATCTATGTCCTCTAGTCTTTGACATTTCCATCTTGGGAAAAAGTTCTACCCCATCAGAGAAATCCAGGTGGGAAGTGCTGGCTATGTGGGAGTTGGTCTTTTGACTAATAGATGTGTTCTGTGAGAATAGACCCTTTACCGGAATTTGCTGTCTGCTCCAACCTACACTGAGAAACCAACCCTGGTCTTAATTAACCTCTAGCAATGGAGTCCGACTGAATGAGTATGCCTCGGCTAAGCAGCTAAGTGTTGTAGAAAGCACTTTCTGTTAGTTGGAGACCACAAGGAACTGCAGATGCTGGAGTCTCACACAGAAGGCAAAGTGCTGGAGTAATTATCAGCTGGCCAGGCAGCATCTCTGGGGGACATAGACAGGCAATATTTCGGGTCAGGGCCCTTCAGTGATTGGAGGTGGGACAAAGCCTGGCAAGTGATGGGTGGATACGGGGGGTGGGGGTGGGGTGGGGGGTTGATTGGAAGATGGGTGGACAAAGGCTAGAGATGAAAAGAAGACAAACGGGTGACAAAAGGAGATGAAAAGGAGACAAAAAGTTGTCTGATAAGGAGAGAAGAGAGATGAAAGAGAGAGTGAAATGTAAAGCCATTCGGAGGGATATAGGTGGAAGGGTGAGGGGCCATAGGGGAGAGGAATATTGGGAGAAATGTATGTGGCCTGCAGTCACTTCTGAAGGTGCCAGTTAAATCTCCCAGTGTTGGAAGAGTGTCCCTTTAAATAATGATATTAGCAACATAATAGTATGGTGTGCTTGTAATTCTATTGAGACTGTTGCAGCTGATCATAGGTTCCAGCTTACTCTCCCATTCATGCCAGTCCAAACAGATATGTATCTTGTGCAGGTAATATTATCATTAAGTGTGAACCAGCTGGTGCAGGGAGAATGGCAGGTCTGCCGGCATGAATCTCACCCAGAAAGCACAGCCAACACAACCTGCACAGTGGTGCAGCAGTAGAGTTGCTGCATTACAGTGCCAGAGACCCAGGTTCGATCCTGACTACGGGTGCCATCTGTATGGAGTTTGTACGTTCGCCCCATGACCTGTGTGGGGTTTCTCCAAGATCTGCGGTTTCCTCCCAGACTTCAAAGATGTACAGGTTTGTAGGTTAATTGGCCGAATAAAAATGGAAATTGTCCCTAGTATGTGTAGGATAGTGTTAATGTGCGGGTATCGCTGTTCGGCGCAGACTCGGTGGGCCGAAGGGCCTGTTTCCACGCTGTATCTCCAAATTAAACTAAGTACCATTTCACTTCTGATCGCTGTGCATAAATCATCCGAGTGTCATTTCAGAGAGAACTTTGTCAATGTTGCGATTTTGTTTTGCAAGGAACCTGGATACACATTAGTGCCAAATACAGCCATGTTCTAGCACACCTTAGACATCAGTCTGAAGAAGGGTCTCGACCCGAAACGTCACCCATTCTTTCCCTCCAGAGATGCTGCCTGTCCCGCTGAGTTACCCCAGCATTTTGTGTCTATCCACAATGGATGTAATCCCGTTGTTGAGCTACTGAGTTAGGACGAGAGACCCAATGCAACAGCTGGAAGTTATGACAAACTGCAACTTCAGCAGAATTCGGCTCATGTCTCCGTAGGTTACTGGAGTAATTTGAGTGTTTATGTCAACCAAACCTTAAGACTGAATTCTTGCAAAACTGTTGGACCATCTTAAATGTGTGAGACGATTTGACTATAAAATTAACTACTTTTTTAAAAAAAAACGTTAAAGTGATCACAATGTCATAGCTAGAAAAAGTTTAGAGAACATTTCCAAGGATGGTGCCAGTACTTGAGGGCCTGAGCCGTAGGGAGAAGTTGGCCAGGCTAGGATTTTATTCCCTGGAGCGCAGGAGGTTGAGGGGTGATCTTCCCATCCATCAATCTGTCCAAATGTCTTTTCAAAATCTTAATTGCATTGATTTCTTTAGGTTCCTCTGGCAAAATCCGACATTGTGTAGCAAAATCTTCCAGTATAATAGCCCGAATACAGGCCCATGTGTTTCCGATCACAAATCTTGGTGGTTAAAGAGATGACTCTTTGTTATCTTCAGGGTTATGATATCATTTGAACCACTAATGCCACAGATATGGTTTTATGGTTGATCTCTTTAGGGCCCCCATGATAACCTTCAGCACAGATGCCTTAGGCTGAAGGCACGTTCTTGATAAACTAAACTAAACTATACTACTAAATATATATAAACTAAAGTTCATAAGTTATAGGAGCAGAATTAGGCCATTCAGCCCATCGTCTATTCTGTCATTCAATCATGACTGATCTATCTGCCTTCTTCTCATAACCCCTGGCATCTGCACTAATCACGATTCTGTCAATCTCCGCCTGAAAAATATCCTTTGACGGCCTCCACAGCCGTCTGTGGCAATAAATCACAGATTCACCACCCTCCGGCTAACGAAATTCCTCCTTATCTCCTTTGTAGAGGTACGTCCTTTTATTCTGAGGCTGTAGCCTCTGGTCCTAGACACTCCCACTAGTAGAAACATCCTCTTTACATCCACTCTATACAGGCCTTTCACGATTCGGAATGATTCACTAAATTAAACTAGTCTGGAGTGGTCACTTGCTTCCCACTGACCAAGTCCCAGACTGTGGAATGGGGGTTATCCCAGTCAGTCACTAGACCTGGAGAGTGGTCTCAGAGGGTTGAAGTGGCGAACTGCTGCTGGCAAGTGAGTGAGAAGATTATCTGGACAGATAATCATCGCACTTTGTAAACTCAGTTGTCAAGGGCGAGAGGGTGTCGTGGGGGAATGGCTCAGTTACTGCTGCTCGTGATGCAGGAAAGCGAAAGGAAGGCATGTTTTGATCATAGCCAAAGCAGGTGAGCGGGGAAGAATTTGGGGGATGGAATGATTTCCTGTCAACACTTGTTGTTGATAATGCCGTGACATCGATGACAGTGTTGGAGTCACCTGCTGCTGCTCCCAGCTGGGTCCACCATTCATGCTTCAGTATATCTGCCCCGAAGCTAAACGCCATGGCGCCTGTCAGTGCAAACCCCATGCCACTTGCCTCAATCATTTCTCTTTACCCAAGTTACATTGCATGTCACCCTATGCTAGTAACTCACATTGGAAATGCCTGGGAAGTTGAGACATGTCTCTTCATGTAGCTTGGGATAAAATCTTCCCACTGTGTATAATTATTGTGCTGTACTGTATTTTTAGATTGCCTCTCACATTTCAGATTGTCTTTCTTTTGTAATAATTCAGCTCCACTCCACTGCCGGCTCTTGTTTCCCACACCCCGTATCTTGCAGAAAAGACACACATTGTAAACATGGCAGACTTGACTTCAACCGATACAAAGAGCTCGAAGAACTTAGCGGGTCAGGCAGCATCTGTGGAGCGAACGGACACATGACATTTCGGGTTGGGACCCTTCTTCAGACCTTTTTGAGAAAGAAGAAGAGTCCTGACCCAAAACATCATCTGACCATTTCCCTATATAGATGCTGCCTGACCCACTGAGCTCCCCCAGTACTTGTTCTTTTGTTCAAGATTCCATCGTCTGCATCTCCTTGTGTCTCCAGAATTGACATGAACATTGAACCTCTTGAACTTAATTGGTAAGGTGGTCTATACATAGATCATGAAACTACTCTCTACAGTTTCATTCACCATGGATGGCTCGACTGTAATCATGCATTGTCTTTCCGCTGACTGGTCAGCACGCAACAAAAGCTTTTCCCTGTATCTCACTACACATGACAATGAACTAATGACAGATTTGCATTTTACAAAGTGAACAATTCTTGAAGTCACATGAACCAACCCATCGCCTCCTTCTATTCTATGGTATGTAGAATGATGTACAATGTTTTGCAAAGGCGTTTATCAATTTAAAATCTCTCATGAGTCCCTGTTTTTGTTATTTATTCATTTTTGGGGATCTCTACAGCACCCAACATTTATTTCCCATTGTTAATTCCCTCCATAGAAAGTGGTGGTGACAGTTATTTATGAGGGGACTCAGTGGCGTAGCGGAGAGGTGCTGCTTTACATCGCCAGAGACCCGGGTTCGACACTGACTACGAGTGTTGTCTGAATGGAGTTTCTACGTTTTCCCTGTGACCGCGTGAGTTTTCTCCAGGTGCTCCGGTTTCCTCCCACACTCCAGAGACGGACAGGTTTGTAGGTTAATTGACTTGGGTAGAATTGTAAATAGTGCGTAGGATAGTGTTAAGAGTATGGGGTGATCGCTGGTTGGCACGGATTCGGTGGGCCGACGGTCCTGTTTCCGCGCTGTATCTCGAAAGTTTATAGGACATTTTTTTAAGCAGTCTACCATGTAGGTTGTGTTTGAAGTCACCTTTTATTCCTGTTTCGACATTCATGAATCAGAACACATTTTTACAATAACCCATTAGCGTTTTGCAATCAAGGTTTGAGATTAGTTAGAATTGTTTAACTATATTTGAATGTCGTGGTTACAGTGGTGGGATTAGATCTCAAATCCCCGGGTTGTTAGTCCAGACCTCTGGACTACCAGTGTAGTTATTAGACCACTGTATCCTACTGTGGGAAACCACAAGTTGCTGCATATTCTCTATCACAAGTTGTTGTGGTGGAGCTTAAGAGGAAATAGTTTAAACCAGGGTTATTTATTAATTGCCATGGAAGAACTTGGACAATGATTTGTGCACATATAAACTTAATGTCATCGCTTTATCAAAATCCTATTGTCATAACTCTAATTAGATGACAATTCAAAACAGTCTGTAGCTCCCAAATTGCAGTTAACTGCTGTCTCTCCTGTTAAAAACAGGCTGCTTATGATCACTCCAAATTATTTAATAGTTGCTGTTTCACTGCTTAAATTACATGATAAAATAAGGTATTAATAATGATATACTGAAGTGTCCTGGCATCTGAAATAATGATCCTATCTGTGAGTGGTGCAACATCAAATTTAATAGTAAGATTAAACGAGAACTTACCAGTTTGAAGTTTGATCTTGATTTTATGAGGAGTTACGATGAGCGATTACGTGAAGAAGGGCCGTCCGTCTGCGTGCGCGTCAATCTTCAAAGCAGCGGTGTTAAATCACAGATAAAAAGAAGACCTGAGAATAGTAAGATTGAAGAAACTAGAACTTACATGTGACCTTAATAGTATGAGGGTGGGAGCGATGGGCACGTAATCGCTCATCGTAACTCCTCATAAAATCAAGATCAAACTTCAAACTGGTAAGTTCTCGTTTAATCTTACTATTTTACTTCGGAGTCACGTGAGTGACTACGTGAAGATTTCAAAGCTCTGTGATTTTACGCCGGTTACGAATCCAGGCGTCACACACTGAATGGATTGACCATGGATGCGTGTAATCATTAAAGCATTCAGACATTACGTAGTTAAGTAAAGACACTGATGCTTTAAATGAAAGAAAAGTTTTTAAAAAACTAGTTACCCCTCCCAACCTTGGGGGGAAACTAAGGGACAGAACTTAAAATGGTACGTGCAAACACCCCCAGTCCGGTTATAGGTTTGTTATAAAACCGGTGGACCGTATTTCATTCGTCCATCCTGCAACCACTAGGATGTCGTCAAGAGGATCGTCCATTGCTCTTGCTGCTGACGTAGATGCAGCCCTGGTGGAGTGAGATTTAACCATATAAATGTTCACTCTGTTACCGCCATTACCCCCTTTGACCATCTGGAGATGGTTTGAGTTGACACCTTCTGGTGTGGTTTTTAAAAAAAAAATATATATTTTTTTTTATGGCTGATGAGGACCGATTGTTCTGAGCCTCTGAGGTTCTCCGTAACTCTCAGATAGTGGTGTTAGTATGTTACCACACACACACAACCGTAGGTTCTCTGGATATGCCAAGAACTGGATCTCCATCCCTGGCATTCCTGGCCTGCTATGTTTTATCAGGTTCCTGATTACGAGTGTTATGTTGTTCATATTGGTGGTCATGTGGTCCAACCGTAGCTTTTGCAGTGTCTGGTCTTTTTGTCAGCATACCACCTTCAGGGTTAGTTATAGGCGGTCCCCACTGTCAAAGTAGGGTTAGTACCACGCTCACATCCCATGTGTCCGTGTACCTTGGTCTTAGAGGTATTTAATTGTAAATTCTCTTCATGAATTTTGTTGCAAAAGGGGTGCGTTCTTATCGACCCGTGCCCTGCTTCCAGCATCAGATAGGAGGAGAGTGCGCCTCTGGCACTATAGATTGCACTATAACTTTGTTTATAGTTATAATACAGAGTTGATAGGAAACTCCAAGACATCTGTTATCCGAACTGTGTTGTATTTGTTCGGACAGTCCTATGCCTTGAAAAGGCCTCCTCAGAATCTGCAGACCAACAAGTTAATACGTTCGTGTAGTGGATGATTACTCCCTGTAACTGGGTTCACTAGGAGGTCCGTGCTCTTGGGTACAGCCATAACTGGCTGGACTATAGTTCCCAAAAATTTTGGGAACCAGGCTTGAGTAGGCCAATCTGGCACTACCAATATGCCTGCGGCTTAGTCTTGCTTGATTTTGGTCAAGCATCGGTTTGTGAGACAAATTTGCGGAAAGCATACATAAACAATCCTCCCCAATTGAGGGAGAAAGCATCCACTGCCTTTGCTCCTGGATCCTGCTTGCAGGACACATATCTGGGTAACTGATGGTTTAGTCTAGATGCAAACAGATCAATATCTGGCATGCCAAATCGTGTCGTTATTTCGTTAAATACTGCCTGATTCAACATCCATTCTGTGTTGTTATTAAACATTCGTGATCCAGCATCTGTCACCGTGTTATATCTACCTCGTAGATTTCCCAAATATTCCTCTTGATACACCAATGCCAAATGAGGTTCGACAATCTGTCGTAAGATACAGATTTTACACCACCCTTGTTAATGGATATGTGCCACGGCAGTGGTGTTATCAATCTGAATTTGAACAAGCACCGGTTGCATATTGCTACAGAAACCCTTGAGTCCAAATTGTGCCCCCAACAATTCTGGGTAATTGATTCCATGTGTTGGGGAATTACAGACTCCTGCTCATTCCATCTGCCCCCACAGCTCTAGACTGTGTTAGTGGCTCCCCATCCTTAGCCGCTTGCATAGGTCTGAAGAACCCTCGATGGTTTTCAAGCAAATTTACCTTGAGCTTTCTCACGTTCGTTATCCACCATAATTATTCAACAATAGCCTCTGCTGGCAATCCATAGTTTTGCCAATTTGGCCTGCATGGAATCTGAGTGTTCGTTCCTTTGCTCGCTGTAAATTCTGGTAATGCAAAGGCCCGTACGTACTGCTGGAAATGCAGCTACTATTTGCCAATTACACTCGCTGTTTGCCTGATAGATGGCTAGTATTTGACTATCAGGTCATAGCAGGCTTGATTAATATAGTTGTTTGCCCCTAGGCAAAGTCACCAACATATTTACTGTTTTTGATAGTAAATTCTAGGTAATCAATTACCCTTGTAGGTGTCAATTTTGATTTAACTGGATGGATGAGGTAACCAATTCTATCAAACAGGGTTTTGGTTTGCTTTGACTGGTGCTTCTGCCAATTCTTGGTGACTCCAAAATGAAATTGTCCAAATATGCCATTACTATGTGGTTCTGAGACCTTTGTAGACCCAGAATTGGTTTCCGTAGTTTTGTCAATAGTCTAGGAGCTGATGTCAACCCATTTGGCAGATCCATGCCATCCAGTTAAACTTCAAATATCTCCTGTGCTTAGTGAATAGACACCGAATAGTATGCATCTTTGAGGTCGATGCATGCCATGTGACCATTTTATAGGAAGCTCCTTAAAAACAGTTGTTAGACCATAACAAAATTTTACTGTTCTGAAAGTCTATACTGCACAAATGAGTTAAACCTGGATGAAGTGACATCCTCCATCTGTCACATGTCCTGAATGGCAATCCTGCCCAAAAATACTGGGCCTGCCTTGAAGACAACTCCAGTCCAAGTTCCAAGTCTGCTTGGAACCTATGTATGTTGTGCAGTAAAAATAATCACATGTTATTATCTGTTTTTTTAAACCAGTTCTGAAAATTCATGTTATTGTCATTTTGAACAAGAACACAAGAGTAAATTACCAACATGTAACTGGTCCACAATCCCTTGTTTCAGTAAACCCAGACCCACCTACCTCCATGGCTACCGTTGGTCTTGTAGTAAGCCCAAAGGCCCCTGATGCGGATTCCTTTTCTCTCCTTGATTGGGAGTAGGACTGGTAGGGAGTGTAGATTTCATGTTTCTCCTGACCTCTGCTTGGGTCTGCTCTGAAAACCTCATCATACTGAGCCTGCCTTGTAGGACAATTCTGGTCATATTTCCGTGCCCAGCTTTCAAGCTGCCACCGGATTCAGTGAACCGCTTACCCCCTATGGAGATGTGGGGTGTGTTGTCGCCTACTGATGCTTCAGTATGTTCATACTTTAATTTCGAGATCAGTTACCTACTGATCACTCACACTCCCCTCCACTGAGAGTGAGATTCGTAGGCAGCCCTGAAAACAGGTGCTGCCGCAGGCCCCTGAGGATACCTGTGCTGACATGGCCCTTCCAGTGGACCTAAATGAGGTTCTAGCTTTGGGTCAGACTGAAACGGACCATGAATGCTCCTCTCCTCAGAGCAGGAGACATTTGTGCAGCCCTGAAAATAGGTGCTGCTGCCTGCGGGTTCTCCATAATACCCGGGCTGTCAATAGCTAGATTCCATCCAGGGAAGCACCCAGTGGAACCTGGATGATTGCAGAAGTACTTATTTTCTGTTGTTTGTATGGAAGCTTATTATTCCTTTTATGTAAAGCATTTTGGTGTTGACTTAAACAGTGCAATATAAGTAAAACTTACTTACTTACTTCCTTTCTTCTGCTTGTCCCTGGGAAGGTTTCCCCCCCTCTTCTTTTGTACTCTGATTCAGAGTGGTTTCTTCCATATGTACTTCCCCCTCCAATGGGGAAGACATTGGGCTGCCCCATGTACGAGGCTTCCGGCACCGGCACTGCTGTAGGCCGTGCTGATACTGCTCCCTCCTTTGGAGCAGATCATTGTTGGAGCAACTTCTCCATGAGTTGCTCCATGTGGGAGAAGTCGTCCTCAGACGCTCTCCGTTGAGGGACGGTATCCCTCTTCCCCGGACTCATCTGAGTCAACGGGTTCGTTAGACTTGCGGGTGGCATTACGTCCCGCAGGGCAACCATGGAGCTCCTCCTCCCGCACAAAGTCTCCTGCCGATTCTGCTGTCGGCGCTAATGTCGGGAACAAGACCGTCGCCCGCTACTTGGAATGCTGCGGTCTTCGGCAGCCGACATCTCCGCGGGCCGTCTCCTCGACATCTGGGCTCTGAAACTACAAAAAAGCTTCAAGCCCGAAGAACGCAGGTAAGTAGTTCAACTTTCCTTACCTGCCCATCCCGACGGCTGGGAGGACACAGTGCCTGCCAGCCCGTCGTGCGCGTGCGTTCAGACGTAATGACGCGCACGCAGACGGACGGCCCTTCTTCACGTAGTCACTCACGTGACTCCGAAGTAAAATCAGCTGTACGTGGTGAGAATTTGAATCTCGGCACAAGTGACTGCACAGCCCCGAGGGAAAATGGTCTGAGTTCCTACTCCTCTTTGCCACTGATATTATGCACCAGGGGTATTTGGTCTCCCACAGAGAGAAAGGGACAGCAGAATTGCGAATAGAGAGAAGGGTCTCAACTCAAAACGTCACCTATCCACGTTCTTCCTCTACAGCACCAGAGACCCGGATTCAATCCTGACTACGGGTGCTGTCTGTACAGAGTTTGTGTGTTCTCCCAGTGACCTGTGTGGGTTTTCTCCGGGTGCTCCGGTTTTCTCCCAGACTACAAAGACATACTGGTTTGTAGGTTAATTGGCTTGGTAAAATTGTAAATTGTCACCAGTGTGTGTAGAATAGTGTTAATGTGCGGGGATCATTTGTCGGCACGGACTCAGTGGGTCGAAGGGCCTCTTTTTGTGCTGTATCTCTAAACTAAACTAAGCCAAGATGCTGCTTGACCCACTGAGTTTCTCTATTTTTGTAAACCAGCAACATGCTCCTTGCATCTCCAGGGAGGTTAACTTGCTATTTGAACAATTGTGGTAGAATTGATACAATACAATTACAACTCTGACTACAATAGGGTCTGACGAAGGGTCTCGACCCAAAACATCACCCATCCCTTCTCTCCAGAGATGCTGGCGTCTCACTGAGTTACTCCAGCATTTTGTGTCTACCTTTGATTTAAACCAGCATCTGCAGTTCTTTCCTACACAATATTTCAATCCTCTCTAGTTGCTGGTCTGGTGCCACAGGATCGGGGGAGTGTTAACATCGCACAGCTGTTTAAAAGAAAGGGAAGGGATAAACCTAATCGTCGCCAGCCCACTCAACTTCAGAAATGGGAAAATATTTGGAATCCACTCTGATGAATAGTATAAAAAATGCCTTGTGTAGGAAGGAACTGCTGTTGCTGGTTTAAACCGAAGATAGACACAAAAAATGGAGTCTAGTTTTAGAATATAGCAATACTTGCAATGATAGAGCATCTTTCACTATCTCAGCATGCAGCCATATAGAACTTTTCAAGTGAAGTCATTGACTTAATGCAGGAAAGACAAGAACATTTGCTTGTGCTTCCTGTTATCCATTGGCCCAAGAAATGTCCCCGCACTCAACGCTACTGCAGAGTGCACCTCATGGAACTCGTTGTTACCTCTTAACAACCAGCTTCCTTCCTTGGAGATGCCTCCATCAGATGGACCTACACTGCTGCGCAACCAGAACATCCGACGGGTACAAGCCGCTGTCTTACCTGGGTCGTACGCGTAGTCCGGAGGTTCTTGCTTGATGACCATGGAATGGGAGAATCGCTGGCCGCCAGCGCTACCTGGGTTTCCCTGTTCGTAGATGGGATCGTGATACTCCTGCTTGTAACCCTGCTGTGGGTACGAGATGCAGGGCTCAGACATCGGCTGCTGATACCCCACAGGTGCTTCCCTGCTCATGGTTTGTGAAGAGGGAAAGCGATGGCAAAGCTCCAAAGAGTGTTGTTGAAACTGTGAGCTGTGGACGAATAAGAGGGTGACCATTAGATTAGGCACTGAAGTTATAGAGTCGGCAAGGCCAGCAGCTTAATCAAGGACGAGTCGCACCCTGGCCACTCCCTTCTTCTCCCCTCTCCCTACAGCCAAAGGTTTAGCAGTGTGAAAACGTACACCTCCAGATTCAGGGACAGTTTCTTCTCAGCTGTTATCAGCCAACTGAATCATCCTACCACAACCAGAGCACAGCACCAAACTTTGGGGACCCTCAGATGATCCTTGATCAGACTTTGCTGGCTTTACCTGGCACTAATCATTATTCCCATATCATGTATCTATACTCTGTCAATGGCTTGATTCTAATCGAGTATTGTCTTTCTGCTGACAGGATAGCACGCAACAAAAGCTTTTCACTGTACATTGATGCACATGACAATAAACTAAACTGAATACATAGCACGAAAACAGGCCAAAACACTTGTGTGTACGTATGGGCTGTACAGAAGCCAGGCGTTTGTAAGCCAGGGAGGACTCGCATTCAATTAGATACGAAAGTTATCTGTGAACTCGTACCTGTGGTCCATTGGGAATCTGCCATTGGACATGGGCTGGTTGGATGCATGGAGATTCACAAAGCCCTGGTCCTGTCTCGGGTTCCCCGTGGATTTGTTGCAGACTTGTTGTAATGGAGGATTCGACGCATTCCCAGGATTTGGGGAGTTAAGACCAACCTGTGGCTTTTTCTCATAGGCACTGCATAAAGAAAAGTTAGCAAAATGTTGGCTTCAATACGTAGATATTTGTCAAATATATTTATCCTGAAATATTCATCACTTGATTAAACGTAGTTCACTTTTGTTTTGGGGTATTCATTGAGAATCCTCAGAGATGATATTCCATCTCTTTTCATGACTTCTTCCATGGTCCAAGTAATCTTCAAGACTTCATATTAGTTCCCTGCTCCCTTCATCATTTATAAACCACCTCCCAATTAAGTTTTCCAGGATTCTGTTGAGAATCCATAATATGGATATATTATCTTAATTTAGATAAACCTTACCTCGTTCACCTCCATGCCCATTATTACATCCCAGCGAAGCTTCAAATTCTCCGCACATACATAGCCTATATATCCTACATATATGGGAGATATACAGCCTTTAATCCATGCCACTGATTTAATTATAATTCTCCACAACTACCAAATCATGCTTGTGAATATCTGGAATTGGTCGATTCTGGCACTTGCTCCCTTCATTTACCAAGAGCTGCTGCAGCATCCACATCACCTAGCATCACCTCACATTATCTTCTCTGCTCTCCCTTTGACCAATTATAGCTAATTCGTTTCCTCAGCTGCCATCTTTGCCTTCCCTCAATCGCTGCACTGTCTCTCATAGTGAACCTAATTTAAAATCGCTGCACTGTCTCTCATAGTGAACCTACTTTAAAATCTATCCTTTTCCTCCATAGGTGCCGCCTGACCCACTGAGATACTTCAGCTTTTTGTGTCTATCTTTGATAAGGACACTCATATTGCGATTGGGCAGCACAGTGGCACAGCAGGTAGAACTGCTGGCTGACAACGCCAGGGACCCCGGGATCAAGCCAGACCTCAGTTGCTGTCTGCGTGGAGTTTGCACGTTCTCCCTATGACTGCGTGGGTCTCCTCGGGGTCCTCTGGTTTCCTCCTACATCCCAAAGATGTGGGGTTATTTGTGGGTTAATTAGCCTCTATATATGGTCCCTAGGGGGAGTCCAGAACCAGGGACCACAGTTTAAGAATAAGGGGTAAGCCATTTAGAACGGAGATGAGGAAAAACTTTTTTACACAGATGGTTTTGAATCTGTGGAATTCTCTTCCTCAGAAGGCAGTGGAGGCCAATTCTCTGGATGTTTTCAAGAGAGAGTTAGATAGAGCTCTTAAAGATAGCGGAGTCAGGGGATATGGGGAGAAGGCAGGAACGGGCTACTGATTGTGGATGATCAGCCATGATCACAGTGAATGGCGGTGCTGGCTCGAAGGGCCGAATGGCCTACTCCTGCACCTATTGTCTATTGTCTAGCATGTGGGGAGTGGGTGTAATAGTAGGATAACATAGAATCAGTGTGAACAGGTGATCGATGGTCGGCATTGACTGGGAGAGCCAAAGGGCCTGGTTCCATGCTGTATCTTTCAATCAATCATTCTCATCTTCAAACTGCTGATCACTGGGGAAGACAATGCCACTGGATGTATGCCATGTTAAACAGGATGCCTATCCACTAAAAGGATGTGGTGACACTTTTGTGTAACGTTCTGTCCATTATCTTGCCACTGCGGTCCCTCAGCCCACTGCAAGGCATCTCTATTCAAGCATTACTGGTCTGGAATATATAATAACTTGAACCACAGACATCTCCCAGGCACAGTCAGCATAGCTCGGCAGTTAAGCTGCTGGGACGTTTGCTGAATGCTACTGAAAGTAATTATTTTTCTCCCAAACCTCGAGGAGCATCAGAGACACTGCATCTACTGAGGAGGCGGAAGGATTGGTGGAGATAGTCATTGATGTTTCCATCTGACTGAAGCTCCAGTCATGAAGCCAGCAGACACCATTTACAAGCTTTGTTTAAACTAGCTTTTACACTAAATAAATACCACATGCGGTTAAGAGCCAAAAACTTTATTTTTGTTATGCAGGCATATCCTGAGGCACATATATCTCTAACCGTTTACAGATTAGTGCGAACTAAGCAAAATTACAGTGAAATTAACCCCCATCTGCTTTTAACAGCACAAAGTTGCCAACAGGTGAATGACCCCATGGGGGAAAAAATATTTCATTCCAATTATTTTTGAAATTATTTTAATCAGAAATGAATTCCAAGGAAATGATTGAGGAGGTTTTTCTGCGGATGTGTACATGATATTTATATTTTGAACCAATGTGAAGGCTAACTATTGTTCCATTATTTCCTTTATAACAAATTATTTTCCACAATGATCAGTATCTTTATATAGCTGAAACTTAGGAGGATGTAGCAATAAAACAGAAATAACCTACTAATTGATTTAAATCAGGTCACAACATTAGCAACTTCCATGATATCAGCATTTTGCAGAGTTGGGGAATCATGAATCAGAGGGCATAGATTTATAGTACGAGGGGAAAGATTTAATAGGAACCTGAGGGGCAACTTTTTCATCAAAGGGGTGGTGGGTATATGGAACGAGCTTCCAGAGGAAGTAGTTGAGGCAGGTACAATAACAACATTTAAAATACATTTGGGCAAGTGCATAGTTAGGTAAGGTTTAGAGGCATATGAACCAAATGGGGGTAAATGGTACTAGCATAGATGAGGCATGTTTGGCAGCATGGACGAGATGAGCTGAAAGGCCTGTTTCTGTGTTGAATGTTTCAATGTCTGTAACTTCAACATTGATTAAGGACAAAATTAAAAATCTATTCAGTACAAAGTTCATTTAGAACATTCAGATCAGTTTAAGGTTCCCATTTTTTATCCCATCCACATTATAGTTTTCTTCTACACTTGTCAAGTATTCTAATGATTAGCAGGCTCCACCATTTACCTTCCTTGCTGATATAGGGTTATCATCTTGTACCCACCCTCTGTAAGTGGAGAGAGGGTTGAGGGGAGTGGGGGGAGCGAGGGGGCAGTCAAAATGGAGGTAGTTGACATTTTCAAAGGTGGATTGGTATTTGAGAGATAATTATTTACAAGGAAGAGAGGGGAATAGGTTGGGATGACTCTGCTAGAGGCTAGCACAGGCTTGAAAGGCAGAAAGGCCCGTCAGTACAAAAATACTGATTCTTTGTTATACTGTGTGCTGTCTGAATGTTGAGCTATTATGATCTTGCCATAAGAAAATATCAAGCTGATAGATCATTTAAAATTAAATATAAATATAAAATGTAGGATCTGACATGAATCATGGATTTAAATCTTTCACAACAGCATTCCCTGCATCCAAAACTGTTTATGGTCATTTTTCACCCCCAAATAGAATTATATGGGATAGGAAAGGGAGAGGTATGTGGGCTAAGCGCTGGCAAATGGGACTAGCTTGGTTGGGGTATGTTGGTTGACACGGACATGTTAGGCTGAAAGGCCTGTTTCCATGCCCTGCTGACTCTATGACTGTATTTGTGTCATTCTGTTGTATTCCTGAAGTCAATTTCATTCTGCAAAACAAATAGCTGAGGGTTAATTTCACCATAGTCTTGCTTAGCCACTTCATTTGCCATTAGTTAGATCCTATTACGAATTTTCCTGTTTCACGGGCAGCCATGTTTGCCACCATTTGCACTCGGATACCAAGTGGCCTCATATTTCACTCTCTCTCAGCCTCTCCTCTATAAAACCAAAGATCACCGTTTTGTTTTGCATGGCACACTGTGCATGGGATGTTAGCTCCTTCCCCCACGTTAACTTTGAGGAATTTAAGATTAATCACTACCCGACACCGACCTGGCATAAAGGCACTGCTCCCCATTGCTGTACGGGAACGGTTGCTTATGTCGACAGGACAAGTTTGGGTTAGAGATGGGACTCTGTGGCTCCTTTTTGATCTTCAGTGTTGGACTGTGAAATGCCACTGTTGAGGGAAAAAAAACATCATACCTGTTATAAATTGTCTATACATTTCTATTCCCTTCTGTTCCATATGTTCAGCAGAATTGTGATAAATGTGTTGCAGCATTAACTTAAATTAATGACTTCCAGAGCCACGGGAGCCCTGATGGTGATGCCATATATCTCAGAAAGCAATAGCAGAAGCTACCCACAGCAGCACCAGGCAAATTAGTTTATTAGTTTAGTTTAGAGATAAAGGCCCACCAAGTCCGCACCGACCAGCGATCTCCACACATTAATGCAATTCTACACACACCAGGGTCAATTTACACTAACTATACCAAGTCAATTAGCCAACAAAACTGTATGTCTTTGGAGTGTGTGAGGAAACCGAAGATCTCGGAGAAAACCTACGCGGTCATGTGGAGAACGCACAAATTCCGTAGAGACAACACCCGTAGCCGGGATCTAACCCGTGTCTCCGGCGCTGCAAGCGCTGTAAGGCAGCAACTCTACTGCTGCGCCACCGTGCCACTTTTAAGGCGTTAAAACTTCAGGCACCAGAAATGAACACTCCTTTAGAGTCATGGCTTCCTGATCACAGTCCGAAATTAACTCTTCCCCTTGTTCAATAAGCTGTACATTACTCTACAATACTTGAATATGATGAAAAATCAGAACAGCAGTGATTAAAACACAAAGTGCTGGAGGAACTCAGCGGGTTAGGCAGCATCTGTGGGGAGTATGGACACGTGCGTTTTTGAGTCGGGACCAGATCCAAAATATCGCCTGTCTATTGCCCCCGCAGAAGCTGCCTTAGCTCCTCCAGCACTTTGTGTTTTGCTCAGGATTCGAACATCTGTAGTTCCTGGTGTCTTCATTTTCCAGCAGTGATTAATTGATTAGTTGGTCATAAAAGATGAAGTGATTCAGAATTAGAATTGACAGAACATTTACATAATCAGTTGAATATTTTTGAAGATCTACACAAGCAGAAGAAATCAACAGCAAACTGGAAAATTATCCTTCCTGAAACTCATGGAATAGTACAGCACAGGAACAGGCCCTCTACATCCATGCTGAAGAGATAAACTAAACTAATCTCAGAGACACAAGGAACTGCAGATGCTGCTTTACCAAAAAAAAGACACGAAGTGCTGGAGTAACTCAATCGGCCAGGCAGCATCTCTGGAGAACATGAAAGGTAGATATTTCGGGTCTGGACTCCACTTGTAAAGTGCACTATGCCTGTGGCTCGAGAGGACACAAAGATCTTCAGCAAAGCCCCAGCAACATCCTCTCTCACCTCAGTTCTGTATCACTCATCTTATTTGGCAGAAGTCTTGCTTTGGGTGAGAAGACTGTGGTTTCCTTCTGCAGTTCAGGAATATAAGTTCATAATCGTAAACTGATACTTCAGCACGGAAGTAATAGTGCTCTCTGTGAGAGGAGCTAATGGGCAGATGAGCCATATGTTCAGATTCAAATGACTCTGGTAAACGCTAAAGATGCCACGACACTCTTTAATGAAGTACAAGGAGTTCTGCTCTCCACAATAAGACACCAGTCATTTGAACTGATACAGGAAGAAAGTTTATTATTTAAGAGAACCATTGGTATCTAAAGGAATAAAAGTTTATTGCTAATTTCATAGTTGGTCATAAAAAATAAAAGGTACTGCATTAATCACAATATAACACATTATAGACTTTCTATTCTTCCGTTTCCTCCACATCTCAAGCTCTGGTCAACTAGAAGGGTCTCGACCCGAAACGTCACCCATTCCTTCTCACCAGAGATGCTGCCTGGCCCATTGATTTATTCCAGCATTTTGTGTCTATCAATTTTCTGGCCAACTACTACAGGCAGGACTTCAGATTGAAGCTCTCAGTTGCTGTCCTGATCAACACTCCACCCTTAAACGCGAGATGTAGAGAAAATGAGTGAGTCTTTACTGACTGTCCACCTCTGGAATCCAATGAGCTAACAGCTGCTGCATATGCTGACCTAACAGTAACTATTTCGAAGCAAATCACTGCCCGTGAGAAATATTATGTTAAATAAACAAATGTTGCACTTGTATCAAAAGGGTTTAAGTTTGTTATTGGTCAGCCACATTAAATGTTCATTACCTTCTGCATGGTGTACACTGCTTCTAAAATGGTTCTGTTGGTGTTAGAAATGTTGCTTCTGCATTGCACGTTTGGGTGGATTTCTATCCCACTGTTTGCTAGTTTTATTGGAAGAGGAAGAGATTGTGACAATAATGCCTCAATTCAGCTCCCCTGACCTGGAACACCCATTCATAACATGTCATCCTTTTATCAATCAAGCACTTCACCTCTACCATTGTGTCGATGGTCTACATACCACCCAAGCCAACACCAAGGTGGCACTGAATGAGTTAAAGACTCAGTTGTCAACTCCCTTAAGACAGCAAACCTTAATGCCCTGTTCATCATCGCTCAATCCCTGACTTCAATCAAGTAAACTTCAGGAATATACTCCCCAAACCACACTAACAGGTCCTGACACCTGCAATTGGTCCTAACACCTACAATTGGCTTCTGGACTTCCTGAGTGGAAGATCTCAGTCGGTTAGAATTGGTCATAATATTTCCTCCATCCAGACCCACAATACAGGTGGCCCTCAGGGCTGTGAGTTCATTCCCTTGTTCTACTCCTTAAGAGCCTGTCCCACTTGGCCGTCATTTGCGCGTAATTTACGCGACATCATTTACGCGTCACGATGCATGTTGCCTGATGACATAGGCAGTGACCCGCAGCCGCGCGCGGCGTCGCAGGATTTTGTGATGTACCAAATCTTTGCCCGCCATCTGCGTGACGCGCAAATGACGGCCAAGTGGAACACACACATGACTGTGTGGCCAGGTAAAATGCCAACTTGATGGGACGTACAGGTTTGTAGGCTAATTGGCTTGGTAAATGTAAAAATTGTCCCTAGTGTGTGTAGGATAGTGTTAATATGCGGGGATCGCTGGTCGGCGTGGACCCGTTGGGCCGAAGGACCTGTTTCTGCGCTGTATCTCTAAACTGAACTAAACTAAACGATCATTGAGGATGCCTGTCCCCTTGCCATTCGCTTTTCTCTCTTTACATCCTGGGAGAAGATACAGGAGCTTGAAAGCCCAGATCTTAGAACAGGCCTAGCTCATCTATCAGACTCCTGAAACAGACACAAGAAGCTGGAGTAACTCAGCGGGACAGGCAGCATCTCTGGAGAGAGGGAATGGGTCTGAGACCCTTCTTCAGACCGTCTCGACCTGAAACGTCACCCATTCCTTCTCGCCAGAGATGCTGCCTGTCTCGCTGAGTTGCTCCAGCTTTTTGGGTCGATCTTCGGTTTAAACCAGCATCTGTAGTTCCTTCCTACGCAGACTCCTGAAACAATTAGCTCCTTCAGATCCTCTTCCCTGAGGTCCTGCCACATACTCTTACTCTTAACTCTACCCCAATCCATTATTGCACTTTCAATTTTCTGCACTGTAATCTCGTACCTTTCTGCTGTTACTCATCATCTAATTTATTGTTGTTTTTTTTAAATCATTGTTGCTATCCATTATCTTTATGCGAATAAGTAATTTCATTCACCTTGGTGTAGATAACAATAAACTAATTTGAATCCGATTTGGCGCAGGAGCAGAATGTTGGTATACATGGATCTCTGCCACACTAAAGGGCAGTCCAGCCATTAGTTATTGAAAAGGTGCAGACAAGAGAACGCAGATACTGGAATCTGGAACAACAGAAAAACAGGACTTCTTTCCCCGCCCCTGCTACCCATCTCCCAGCTGCCTCTATCCCACCCTCCAATACACTGCAATACACTAGCAATCTTTCCTCATTCCTCATAGTCCTTATGCAAGGTCTCAACTTGAAACGTTTAAGAAGGAACAGCAGATGCTGGAAAATCGAAGGTAGACAAAAATGCTGGAGAAACTCAGCGGGTGCAGCAGCATCTATGGAGCGAAGGAAATAGGCAACTATGGCATTTCCAAATAGGTATCTATGGAGCGAAGGAAATAGGCAACGTTTCGGGCCGAAACCCAGGGGTTTCGGCTCGAAACGTTGCCTATTTCCTTCGCTCCATAGATGCTGCCTCCCCCGCTGAGTTTCTCCAGCATTTTTGTCTACTCTCAACCTGAAACATTGGTTTTCACCTGTTTGCCTCCACAGATACTGTTCGACCCACTATCTTCCAGTGTTCTGTATTTTATATCATTTAATGATGTGCCTCAAAAAGATGGCTAATATCAAAGAGTCACACCAGCCTGGCAATGCTCTCCTCTCGCTAAGACCATTGGGAATTAAGGACAAGAGCCTGGATACCATAACCTCCAGCTTTACAGTTCCTTCCCACCAACCATCAGGCTCTTGAACACTGAACACCCAACAAACAGCTTACAATGGCCTGTTTCCTTCATCATCGTTACTTTTTTGCATATCTTTCATTCATTGTTCTTTATCTCTCTACATCATCGTCTATATCTCCCATTTCCCTAACTAGTCTGAAGAAGGGTCTCGACCCAAAACGTTACCCATTCCTTCCCTCCAGAGATGCCGCCTGACCCGCTGAGTATCTCCAGCATTTTGTGTTTATCTTCGGTTTAAACCAGCATCTGCAGTTCCTTCCGACACAACCTCAGCAACTATGATCAACTATGGATTTTGGTTTGGTTGACTACAGACTTTGTTTTGTTTTTACTATTTTGCTCTGGTTACTCAGCATTTCTGATTATTAATTTATTGTGTTATTGATTATTGCGCATTTATATGTATGCTTTGTGTTAATGGGTCTGCTAAGCTGTAGCAAGATGGAATTTCATTGTTCCATTGCCAGTACATATGATCATTAAATACTCGTGATGACTGTCTTCACACCCTAAGAAGCTTATGAGCAACTATGAGAAGGAAATAAATGTAAAGAAAATGTAATGAAAAACAGATGAAAATATAGTGTTACTGTCTTGTAGCTGTTGGCTGCCATTTTAATCCATTGTAATAACAATTGCTGTCCCAATGGTTTCATAGGGATACGGTAAGGTCCTCCAGCGAGTATTTTATTCAACTGGTGATCCAGAAACCTGATTGTGACAGCAAATGGGGAATTTAGATTCAACTTATATCCTGAATTAAATACATCCTGAATTAAAAGGTTGGCATCATTAAAAGTGAACAGAAACCTCTAGGTTGCTGTTGAAAACCTATCTGGTTCTGAAGAGGAAATGTAGCATCCTTACTTACGCAGGCCAACAACAACTCTCGATCCACTGTGAAGCTCTTCACTTCTAATTATCCTCTGTAATGGCCGAGCAAGCGTTTAAGAATGTGCCATGTATGCAAGGTTTGCCAGCAGCAACCACACTCCAATGAATGAACAAAGTGTGATATTGAGGCATTTAAGCCTGGATGGGTCTTGGATTCGATACCAGTTTGTGTTGCACAAGACAAAGGCAACACAGCGACACAGCTGATAGAGCTGCTTCCTCATAGCGCCAGGGTCCCGGGTTTGATCCTAACAGTGCTGTCTGTGTGGCGTTTGCACGTTTTCCCTGTGACCCTGTGGATTTCCTCCAGGTGCTCTGGTTTTCTCCCACATCCCAAAGACGTGGGGGTTTGTCAGTTAAGTGGCCTCCGTAAAAATCCCCCTAGTGTGTAGGGAGTGACTGCGGAAGTGGGACAACATAGAACAAATGTGAGTGGGTGATCGATGGTCTGCATGGTCTCAACGGTCAAGGGCCTGTTTCTGTGCTGTATCTCTAAACTAAACAAGTGCATTAATAACCTGGGTGATGGGATACGATATTCATGGACCAGGAATGGGGAGAGATGGGTGTTGAGGGCTGGATGTGGGGTCTCCCACTGACTTCTTTCATCTCTGCTAATGGAGGCGTAGCGATGTGATGCCCTACTTGATTCAAAGCCATGAACCAGTTACGAATTGTCACTTAGATAAATATCATAATAATAATAATAATAATACATTTTATTTATGGGCGCTTTTCAAGAGTCTCAAGGACACCGTACAAAAATTGAGCAGGTAGAGGAAAAACATGTAAGGGGAATGAAATAAATAGTAGAGACATGACTAGTACACAAAGTAATACAAAACATAGTATGAGGCAATTAATGCACAGATGAAAAGGGACAGGGACGTGGGGCTAAGGATAGGCAGAGGTGAAGAGATGGGTCTTGAGGCGGGACTGGAAGATGGTGAGGGACACGGAATTGCGGATCAGTTGGGGGAGGGAGTTCCAGAGCCTGGGAGCTGCCCTGGAGAAGGCTCTGTCCCCAAAACTGCGGAGGTTGGACTTGTGGATGGAGAGGAGACCGGCTGATGTGGATCTGAGGGACCGTGAGGGTTGGTAGGGGGAGAGGAGGTCAATGAGATATGTGGGGGCCAGATGGTGGAGGGCTTTGTAGGTGAGGATCAGGATTTTGTAGGTGATCCAGTGGGAGATGGGAAGCCAGTGAAGTTGTTTGAGGACTGGAGTGATGTGATGCCAGGATTTGGTATGGGTGATGAGTCGGGCGGCTGCGTTCTGGACCAGTTGGAGTCGGTTGATGTAGGTGGAGCTGATGCCAAGGAGAAGTGAGTTGCAATAGTCCAGTCGGGAGGAGATGAAGGCATGGATGAGTCTTTCAGCAGCGGGCGGTGTGAGAGAGGGTCTGAGTTTGGCGATGTTGCGGAGATGAAAGAAGGAGGTTTTAATGACATGGCGGATGTGAGGCTCAAGGGAGAGGGTGGAATCAAAGATCACGCCAAGGTTGCGGGCCTGGGGAGATGGGGAGACAGTGGTGCCGTCGATGGTGAGAGTGGGGTTATTGATTTTGCTGAGTGTGGCTTTGGAGCCTATGAGGAGGAATTCTGTCTTATCGCTGTTGAGTTTGAGGAAATTATGTTGCATCCAGGTTTTTATAGCTGACAAACAGGAGTTGATATGGGAGAGGGGGGGGTTGTGGGGGGATTTGGTGCCAAGGTAGATCTGGGTGTCATCAGCGTAACAGTGGAAGTCCAGATTGAAGTGGCGGAGTATCTGACCAAGGGGGAGGATGTAGATGATGAAGAGGAGGGGGCCGAGTACGGAGCCTTGGGGAACGCCTTGAGTGACTGCGGCTGTAGCAGAGGTGTGGTTGTGGAGAGAGATGAAGTGGGATCTGTTGGAAAGGTAGGAACGGAGCCAGCTGAGTGCAGAGCCTTCAATACCGAGGTCTTTGAGTCTGGTGAGCAGGATGTTATGGTTCACTGTATCGAAGGCTGCGCTCAGGTCGAGGAGGATGAGGATGTTGAGGGAACCAGTGTCAGCAGAGGTGAGGAGGTCGTTGAGGACTTTGAGGAGAGCAGTTTCTGTGCTATGGAGGGGGCGAAAGCCAGATTGGAGGGGTTCAAGTAGGTTATACGCAAGGAGGTGGGAATGAAGTTGCGACGCAACGATACGCTCCAGGGTTTTTGAAAGAAAGGGGAGGTTTGAGATTGGGCGGTAGTTAATGAGAGAGGAGGGATCAAGACCAGGTTTCTTTAAGATTGGTGTAACGGCAGCAGTTTTGAAAGTGGAGGGGACAATTCCTTGGGACAATGAGGAGTTGAAGAGATTAGTGAGGTAGGGGCAGAGAACGGGGAGGCAGGACTTCAACAGGGGAGTGGGGAGAGGGTCGAGGGAGCAGGTAGTGGGTTTGGAAGAGCTGATGAGTTTGGAGATTTCAATAGGGGTGACCAGGTCAAACTGGGAGAGGAAGCAGTGTGGAGGAGGGGTAAGGAGGTCAGTGGAGATGTTGAAAGGAGGGGCCTTGGTAGGTGGTGGAGTAGATGCTGGGGAGTCGGGTACAGGGGATAAAGATTGATAGATGGTGCTGATTTTATCAGCGAAAAAGTGGAGGAATGAGTTGCAGAGATCCGGAGTAGAGGTAGGGAGAGTGTTGGCTCGAGGCTTGAGTAGGTTGCCCACTGTGGAGAAGAGGGTTCTGTGGTTTAGGCAGGGATCGGTGAATATGGAGGAGAGGTAGGCAGATTTTGCAGCAATGAGAGCATCTTTGTAGTCAGTGAGGTGGAGTTTGTAAGCTTCAAGGTGGACTGTGAGAGATGATTTCTTTGTAAGTCGTTCGAGTTGGCGACCAGTCTGTTTCAGTTTACGAAGTGCAGGTGTGTACCAGGGTGAAGATGTGTTGAAAGTTACGGTTCTTGTTTTGAGGGGGGCCAGAGTGTTGAGGGAGGTAGACAAGGTGTAGTTGAGATGGTTTGTGAGATCATCAGGTGAGATGGGGGTTGAGTCCAGGGGGAGAGTGGTGGAGAGCAAGTCAGAGAGATGGTGGGGATCGATGGATTTTAGATTACGGAAGGTGATTTCTCGGAGGAAGCGGGGGAGAGGTGTCGGAGAAGGGATGGTGAACCGTATAAGCTTATGATCAGAGAGGGGGAAGAGGCAAGGATGGAGGTCGAGTACCGGTTGATTTGTGGAGCAGACCAGGTCAAGGATGTGACCTTTGTCATGGGTGGGAAAGGTGACGTGCTGAGTGAGAGAGAAGTTGTCCAGTAAAAAGGCGAATTCAGATGCAAGCTTGCAGGTGGGGGAGTCCATGTGAATATTTAAGTCACCAAGTAGCAGCAGACGTGGGGAGAGGGATGAGGCAAGTGTGAGGAGTTCAGTGAAGTCAGATAGGAAGGAGGGGTTTGGTTTAGGTGGCCGGTAAATGAGGATGACTGTCATGGAGGAAATGAGACTACTTTCAGGAACTGAAGAAAGAGCACATGATGAAGACAGAGAGAAAGGGGAAATAATCAGTTTTCTCACTCCTTGTGCCCCATTACAATTTTAATACTGGTGTCAACTATCAATTGCCTTTAATTTTGCTTTACCAATGTCAACTAGACAGTTAGCTTTCACTAATATTACTCTGCAAAACTGCGAACTTCTGGTATCTTTACATCAACAGTTAAAAAGGCCAAATTTGTTCCATGCACTATTAAAATCTACGTAAATTTCTACTTTTTAAAATTCCTCTATTCAGACAATAAAAACCAAAATGATGATGTCAGCCCTTATGAAATATAACTGAGTTTTTGAATGATAACTGAGTCATTAGTAATGTTGCACAACCTCTCTGGCCCTGAAAAACCAGTAGAACCTCATTCTCTCCCAGAAGGAGATTTAAATTGGGAGCATGATTAATGGGCCTGTCCCACTTTGGCGACTGCAGGAGACTATGCAGTCGCCACATGGTTGCCACCTGTTCGTGGGGTGGTTGCCGAGGTGTCGCCTTCATGGTCGTGAGGAGTTCCTGCATTCTGGAAACTAGTCGCGGCCTCATTCTGGTCGCCGTGAATTTTTCAAAAATTAGCGGCGACTAGAATGAAGCCGCCATGGGGAGTAGCGAGAATTCTCTGTAGGTGAGTCGCCGTGAGGTTGAAGGTTCTTGTAGGTTGTAGCCGGTGCTGACCGGTGAATTTCATTGACTCATTGGGGAAATAAAAGGTAAGCAGTAGTTTTCAGAACCAAGAATAACCGACCGGTAATGTTAAATGTCCGCCGAGCTTCAGAGCCGTGTATCTCTGGCTTCTTAAAAGTTGTCTCCACTCCTTCTCCCCCCTTTTTAAAAGGACTTACCGTACACTGTGCTTTAGCCATCTATTTACAGCGCCAACCTTCCCGTTCATTGCGGTGTGTGTCTGTTTCACCTTGGCTTTGCACCATGTGAATTTTTTAGACAGCGCTCCCCCTGCTTGCCCTGTCACCCGAAGGAAGCGATGTGTTTATGTGTGTGTGTGTTCCACTCTGACAGTCGCCGTTCCAGTTGCAACTTGAGTCTCCGGCAGTCCGCTGAAAAATCGCCTAGTGGCTCAGGCCCATAAGTCAGTAAATATTTCAAATAACATTATGTTGATATTATGATTCACGTTAATGAATCAATTAGCTTAAGGGTTTGGCCTAGATGTTAACTCAATTTCTATACCTGCACTTTATTGTCCCTTGTTTTTAACTGCCTACTTGGCGGCCTGTCAGACGATTTTAATGTGACCAATTGATTTACAGATTCACTGTAGAAAGTTGCGGATTAAACCAAATGTAGCAAAAAGAGAAATGAAGTGTCACAGCGGTAGAGTTGCTGCCGTTCAGCATCAGAGACCCAGGTTCAATCCTGACTATGGGTGCTGGCTGAACTGAGGTTGTACGTTCTCCCTGTGACTGCGTGGGTTTTCTCCGGCTGCTCCGGTTTCCTCCCACGCTCCAAAGACGTACAGGTTTGTAGGTTAATTCACTTCTGTAAATTGTCTCGAGTGGTGAAGGATAGAAACGGATGAAACGCTCCTCTTTTTACTCCCAACATCAAACCATGAAAATCATGAGTCTGAAGAAGGGTCTCGACCCAAAACGTCACCCATTCCTTCTTTCTAGAAACGCTGCCTGCCCCGCTGAGTTACTCCAGCTTTTGGTGTCTATCTTCGGGTTTAAACCAGCATCTGCAGTTCCTTCCTACACAACTCGCTTGGCCATCGAGCAAAGGACTGTAATGTTCACAACCTCACTAATTAATGCCTCACCAACTTCAAGTCTGTTTAATATTTCTGCACCTGATTGATTTTCCTTTCCCAGTTAGACTGTTCAATACAGAGGAACTCCTGTAAGCAGCATTGCCTAAACTACCCCATGACTAATCCTTTGAGAGTTAATAAATGTGGAGATAACTATTTCAGTTTATTGCAGAAATGGTATTGACTGGTTAGATTTATCATTTGGCTTACTGTTACAAACTAAAGGGCTTAAACCCAAATGACAAACAGATGGGCTTGCTTCCTCCTGAGGCTGGGCAGATGGGGTTGGACAATAAGCCAGTGACGAGTATGCTCACTATTCCTACTACTGTAACCTTCAGACTATAAGGAAAGTCCTGGAGAGGTTTTACAGCCACTACTACTTAAGCCAAATGACTGCAGTTGGACCTGTCTCACCCTCTGGTCTTTGATTACTGTCCACCCCGACGGTCAGCTCTACCAGTTGTGCAGGAGCAGGTTAGCCACTGGAAATTCGAGCAATTTCCCGTCTTTCCTCCAACACCCTTGTCATGCTGCAGTGCGGGCACTCGCTCGCTTTTCCCACAAGAACCCCTCATGCAATAAGATCTCCGATTGCAGACTGGATTTAAACCCCTTTGCTCATGTATTCTACGTGGATACTGCTTTCATTTAGGGCGCAGCGGTAGAATTGCTGCCTTCCGGCGATGAGACCCGTGTTCGATCCTAACTATGCGTGCTGACTGGATGGAATTTATATGTTCTCCCTGTGACCATGTGGGTTTTCTCCGGGTGCTCCGGTTTCCTCCCACACTCCAAAGACGTACAGTTTTGTACATTAATTGGCTTCTGTAAATTGTCCCTAGTGTGTAGGATAGTGCTGGTGTATGGGGTGATCACCGGTCGGTGTGGACTCCGTGAGCCGAAGGACCTGTTTCCATGCTGTATCTCTAAAATCTAGTTAATATTGCTCCTTCCACCCCTGCAAACATTAATGGTAGACACAAAATGCTGGAGAAACTCAGCGGGTGAGGCAGCATCTATGGAGAGAAGGAATTGGCGACGTTTCGGGTCGAGACCCTTCTTAAAAACATTAATCTGGTTTCAGATATAGATCGGATACAGATCGTGTGCAGGTGGAGGAGATTAGTTTTACTTGACATCCTCTTCGGCACGGATATTGTGGGCCGAAGGGCCTGTTTCTGTGCCGTACGCTTCTATGTCCAATATACAGGGCACACACAAAGCTTAGGATGTGTGGGGATGTAGGATGTATAAATTAAAATAAACTTCCTCAGTCTTTATTTAGGAATTAAAGGAAACAATTTATGGTAACAAGATGGATCCAGAGCACCAAAATATTAACTATAAGGAGGGAGCCTAATTTTAAATTAGAACAGAAGACAGAATATTATCTGCAGATGTTGTCTACAGTGTATTTATTATTAGAACCTACACATTGTAAGAGAGAATCTCACTGACTGGAACTACTATTATTTTCTCCATCAAAACACAATGTGCTGGAGGAACCCAACAGGCCAGGCAGCTTCTGTCCTTCAGGGTCTGAAGAAGGGTTCTATTTCCCCCTCAGACGCTGGCCGACCTGCTGAGTTTCTCCAGCATGTGTTTTGCTCCAGATTCCACCATCTGCAGTTTCTTGTGCCGTCATTATTTTCACCATTCTATGGTGTTGCTGTTCAGTTTTGTTTCAATGTGGTGAACTCTTGCTGAAATATATTTGCCTTATCAATGAGAATGACTTGGGGGCACTGGTTTTGCGCGTGTGTGTGTGTGTGTGTGTGTGTGTGTGTGTGTGTGTGTGTGTGTGTGTGTGTGTGTGTGTGTGTGTGTGTGTGTGTGTGTGTGTGTGTGTGTGTGTGTGTGCAAGAAAGAACTGCAGATGCTGGAGTAACTCAGCGGGCCAGGCAGCATCTCTGGAGCGAAGGAATGGGTGATGTTTCGGCTCGAGACCCATCTTCAGACTGTGTGAGTGTGTATATACATACACACACACACGCATATATATATATAATTTTTTTTTGTTTATTCTATTGTTTCTAAAGTACTATGTTTACATATTCTGTTGTCATAATCATAATCATATTTTATTAGCCAAGTATGTTTTGCAACATATGAGGAATTTGATTTGCCATACAGTCATACCAATAAAAAGCAACAGAACACACAAAATACATTTTAACATGACATCCACCACAGTGACTCCTCTGCATTCCTCACTGTGCAAGTAATTGCTGCTGCAACTAGTATTTCATTGTTCTGTTTGGGACACATGACAATAAAACACTCTTGCCTTGTGTGTTCACTGATGGCTTTGTGAGTAACTGCAGAATGTGCTCTTCACAGCCATACAGAGGAGGTAATGCAACGTCCCACCATTTCAGATCATCCCAGTCGCCCTCAGCTTCCCCACTCAACAGCAACAAAATTGGGCTTGGCTGTCTTCCAAAAAACAAAGTTCCAGCTTTATATGGGCTTCCGTACAGAGCGCAAGACTTACACATCCTGCTGTTGATTAAAACAACACTGGCTTCAGCTAACTGCATGTGAGCAGGGACACACCTCCCTGACTACAGTGCCATCAGTGTAATAGCTCCCCAGCACAATCTCAACTCACACATCAAGTACGGGCACCTGTGCAAACACATCTGCCCATTCACAATGATTCAGCACCTTTACGAGCTGATGGAAAACATTTGGGAGGAGAAATAAATAAAAAGAACATCTTCCTTGCATCTGGAAGAGAGTTATGCTCTTCATTAAATCCTGTACATGGTTTTAATCAGAAACAGTAACATTTACAAAAGGCTCTGGATATGTCTGTCGCCAAGATATTCAGAGCATTTGAAGAAAATCTCGACCAGGATAAACTATTCTTCCAAGATTAGTTAAGAATTTACAGAAGGTGGATTTAATGATATTCTTGATTCTCTGGCTCTGTACTTGCCAAAAAGCTCGAGAAACAATAAGATCTTCGATTACAGACTGGATTTAAATCCCCTTGCTATATAGATAGCGATTTCATTATACTGATTGTTAAATTATACCTTTGCCTATATGTACGTAGGTTCAGAAATGCTACTGTAATAAGTGGTTAGCCGGCTGAAATTATATGACTCATAATAAAGTGTCTGAAAATATTTGCCCTCTTTTAGCAGCTGTGTGGTGTTAGGAGAATGGAAGGAAACTGTAAACTGACTGACTGTAGCACCATTTGATCAGTTCTCTCATTCTACGCGGTTCCAAGCTTTCGTTGCTGATACCAATTTTCCCATCTTGCCATTTACTGATGCAAACCTACTTTTCAACACATTGCAACGTCAACAATCCCGCCCGTCATGAAGCCTGCTAGGCCTCTCAACTCCAGCCATCGGTCTTATTCTCAAACTAATAGACAGTGCAATGGAGACACGAGAAACTGCAGATGCTGAAATATTGAACAAAGCACAAAATGCTGGAGGAACAGGTCAGGCAGCATCTGCAGAGGGACTGGACGGACAACATGTCTGCTCGGGGATAGTCATCGACAGTATAAACGTTGAAGTCTCCAACTTCAAATAATAATAACCCCCCCATTCCCTCTCTTTTTCCCCTGACACCCACCCCACTTACTCAGCGCATACATATTTCTCCCGTCTCCCACTCCGTCACTTTGCGTTTATTCCATCATCTGTATGCTCATCTCCCATCCCAAAGTCTCTTATTTACATTTTATCGCCCCCCTCTTTTCCCTCCCTTCTATCCCCCCCCCGGCTTTGCATTTCACTCCTCCTCTTCTCTCCTCACCCGACACCTTTTCACCGTTAGTCCCTTTGTGACTTATCTCATCATTCTACAAAAGACGCCCCTCACCTGTATCCACCTATCACTTGGCAGACTTTGCTCCTGCCCCTCACAACCCATCTTTTCCGGCTTTCTCCGCCCTACTCCACCAGTCTGAAGAAGGATCCCGACCCAAAACGTCAGCTGTCCATTCCCTCCCCAGTAGCTCCAGCATTTTGTGTTTTGCTCAAAAAAAGATATTGCAAATGGGAAACCAGTTCATCTCTCAACAGAATAACCCAACAGACTTATTCCTGTCATTATTTCCCTCCTGGCCTAATCTCTCACATTTGCCCTCCATCATCCATTTGGTTATTTTTTGTCACTGATCTACATTAAGGGGAACGTACACTGGCCAGCTGACCCACCAGCACTTGTTAAGAAGCCAGAGCACCCAACGCAAACCTCCATATCACAGGACTAACATGCAAACGCCACAGACAGCACCCAAGGTTAGGCTCGAACCCATTACCCTGGAACTGTGAGACAGCAACAATAACACTACCTCATGAGGGGGGATCTTATAGAAACGTACAAAATTCTTAAGTGTTGGACAGGCTAGATGCAGGAAGATTATTCCCGATGTTGGGGAAGTCCAGAACTAGGGGTCACAGTTTAAGGATAAGAGGGAAGTCTTTTAGGACCGAGATGAGAAAATCATTTTTTACACAGAGAGTAGTGAATCTGTGGAATTCTCTGCCACAGAAGGTAGTTGAGGCCAGTTCATTGGCTATATTTAAGAGGGAGTTAGATGTGGCCCTTATGGCTAAAGGGATCAGGGGGTATGGAGAGAAGGCAGGGATGGGATACTGAGTTGGATGATCAGCCATGATCATATCGAATGGCGGTGCAGGCTCGAAGGGCCGAATGGCCTACTCCTGCACCTATTTTCTATGTTTCTATGCTCTCCCGGTAAACTGGAGACACAGATCAATCATGATTTCATACTTATTTTGGGATAAACTCAGGAGCTAAGTAGTCTACTCCTTCTCGTCTGTTTCAATATCTGACGCCATTGACCTGCTCCACTTAATGTTATTTGTCGGAAAGTCATAATCCTTCTCCATAACCTCACTATCTTTGCTATATGCTTCACTAATTTCGACATTTATACATTCTACATTCTGGATGCTACCAGCTATTGGCATTGGTTTCTTATTGTCACGTGTACCAAGGTATAGTGATCCTAACATAATGCACACTACTGCCTTATATTCTTTCCTGTCATCATTCTAATTTCATGTAATCCCCAATTATCCCTCATCACTGAACTAATTGCATTCATCAATGACTAAGGCTATGCCTTCCACCGTGACTTTCCTGGAAACTTTAAAACTTAGTACATTCAGTCGCTAGCTTTGACACCCTTACTTCCATATCTTATTAATAGTTTGTTTGTTATTCCCTCTACCCTACTCCTTAATTTTGTTATTGTACAAATAATTCAGATTTTGGCCTCACACCGTAATCCCATTTCTAATTTTTAAATATATTTTATATCTTATTTCTCTTCTGTGAGTCTATTTCATAGCAAATAAAGCCACTAAAATGGTACTGATGTCATTCCCTTTATCACGGATCTGTACACTGTGGATGGCTCGATTGTAATCACGTATTGTCTTTCCGCTGACTGATCAGCACACAACAAAAGCTTTGCACTGTACCTCGGTACGCGTGACAATAAACTAAACCAAAACATCATTATAGGAGCAACTGAGAACTAATAATGGAGAATTTCATTTACTGAAGTCATTTATTGAATTTAACGGGTAATCTGAGATGAGTTAGCCCTGCTTCTGTACAACGATTTATTTCAATATTGACATAAGCTAGATATACAAAATGATAAAATGATTCTGTGGTTTTTCCAACTGGTCTCTTAGAAACCTGTAGTGTTTGAGCAGTGTTTCCTGCAGTAGTCATTTTCCACTTTCATCTTACATTCAAAATAAGTGCCAATAATGTTGGCTGTAACTGATAATTAACTCATTAAGAAAAATACTGATTTATAATTGCACTAATTAGGCAGTTAGCTATCAGCCATTTCTCAAAAGGACAATTTAAATTGATGCACTTAAAATTCTGCTGGTTAATATTTAATGTGGTGTTAGATTCTTCATTTTAGAGGAGCAATCATTGGCCCGGCTTAGAAAGGACCCAGTCATCTTGTATCTAAAAATATATGGGCTGCAGAAATGCCTAATTTAATGAAAAAGTAGACACGCTAAAAAAAAAAGCAAAAATTAACCAGAAATAAATCAATTGGAAGGAGGCAGATTCTTATACACAGGAGATGAGAGGATGTTATTAATAGTTTGACAATTTTATTGGCAGTAAAAGGGGAAAATTTGCAAAAGTTGGCTGAGGGAAATAAATACTAAAATCATTGCAAATGTGCAGGAGCTTTGTTAGTGTTTAAAGACACTGAAGACAAAATGCCAAGTCAACAGCAAATTATTATTGTAAATGGAACAACTTACTTTGAAGTCCGTCAAAAGGAACTGCAGATGCAGATACAAAAGATAGACACAAAGTGCTGGAGTAATTCAACAGGCCAGCCAGTATCTCTGGAGAAAAGGGATGGGTGACATTTCGGGACGGAACCCTTCTTCAGACTCAGAAGCCTGAAAAAGGTCACCCATCCATGCTCTCCGGAAAAGTTACTCCAGCACTTTGTGTCTGTCTTACTGTGAAATTCCTTGGCATGCATGCTCAGAACTCCAATGAATCCCTCACAATTGCATCAAGCTGCCCCCTATCCTTGCCTCTCGTCCAGCATGCTCACTCTGCCCAGCAGCCAGCTATCCCAGACTGCAGATGGCTGGGGACTGCAGTCAGAAGGCAGGCCAGCTAGGCCAAGAGAGTTTCTCCCTGGTCACCAAGCCCAACTGTTTGGGTGTGAAGGGAATGGTAGCAGCCTTTCAATTGCCAAACTGCAGCCTCTGTCTAATGTTTCTAGGATGTTGAAACCCAAGTATAAAGTAATGAATAGACATTAACATGTATTATTTTATTGCAAAATGTTCTGATTTTCCACGAATCCCATCTGAGCTAGTCCCATTTGTCTGCCTTTGGCCCATATTCCTCTCTCCTATTCATATCTCAAATATATCATCTAAAAGGCAAGATCTCCAAAAGTACAGCACTCCAGAACTGTTCTGAAATGTTAAACTATATTATGTGCACAAGTCTCGTGGTTCTTGAATCCACAACCTACTGAATCACTGGCTTGAGTGTTACCACTTAACCAAGTCTGGCAAACATGAATTAGGAAGTTAGCTTCCTCACTTATGTTTGACTCGAGGGCCTGTGCTATTGGGAGAGATTGGACAGGCTATGGGACTTTATTCCTTAGAACACAGGAGGCTAATGGGCCTGTCCCACTTACGCGACTTTTTTGGTGACTGCCGGCACCCGTCATAGGTCGTTACAGGTCGCCGAAAATGTTCAACATGTTGAAAATCCAGTGGCAACCAGAACAAGGTACGACTCTTTGGGTGACTACTCACCACCATACAGGCTACACCCCGCGACATGTCGCCTGTATGGTTGTGAGTAGTGTCCTCAGTCGCCCAAAGAGTCATAGCGTCTTTCTGGTCGCGGCTGAATTTTCAACATGTTTAAAATTTTCGCCGCCTGCAACGACCTATGACGGGTGCCGGAAGTCGTCGAAAAAGTTGCGTAAGTGGGACAGGCCCATTAGGAGTGATCTTGAGTCTTGCTGGAAACTGGAGCATAACACAAGTTGCTGGAGGAACTCAGTGGGCCAGGCAGCATCTGTGGAGGGAATGGATGGTTGATGTTTGCAGTGGGGATCCTTCTTCAGATCAAGTCTGAGGAAAGGTTCCAATCTGAAATGTCATCTGTCCATTCCCTCCACAGATGCTGCCTGACCCGGTGAGTTCCTCCCTACCTTGTGTTTTGCTCTTGAATCTCAAAATGATTGGTTGAGGAAGGTACTCGCTAGAATTTAGAAGATTGAGGGGGGATCTTATGGAAGATTGGAAGATTGAGGGGGGATCTTATAGAAACTTACAAAATTCTTAGGGGGTTGGACAGGCTAGATGCAGGAGGATTGTTCCCGATGTTGGGGAAGTCCAGGACAAGTGGTCACAGTTTAAGGATAAAGGGGAAATCCTTTAGGACCGAGATGAGAAAAACATTTTTCACGCAGAGTGGCGAGTCTCTGGAACTCTCTGCCACAGAAGGTAGTTGAGGCCAGTTCATTGGCTATATTTAAGAGGGAGTTAGATGTGGCCCTTGTGGCAAAAGGGATCAGGGGGTATGGAGAGAAGGCAGGTACAGGATACTGAGTTGGATGATCAGCCATGATCATATTGAATGGCGGTGCAGGCTCGAAGGGCCGAATGGCCTACTCCTGCACCTATGTTTCTATGTATGAGAGGTTTGTCAGGGACTGTGGTTACCTCTGCATCTCCAGGATGGAGGGCAGGAAAGATGAGAACAATCAAAAGCAGTTAAAATGGTGGATCTCAAGTGATCAGAACGTGCCTAGGAAGGAACTGCAGATGCTGGTTACATCGGTGATAGACACAAAATGTTGGAGTAACAGCGGTATCTTTGGAGAGAAGGAATGGCTGATGTTTCAGATCGAGACCCTTCTTCAGATTGAGTCAGGGGAGAAACTAGAGATATGGAAGGGTACAAAGTGAATTTAAGGTGTGAAAAGGACAGATCAAAGCTGATGATGGTCAAGGAAATGTAGAATGGTTCATTACTGGCTGAGGGGAAGGTGACAACGAGCCATACAAAAAGTATATCAAATCAGGAGGACAGTGAAATTAGTCGAAGAAGTAGGGGGGGGGGGGACGTTACTTAGTTAGTTACTTAAACAACACTTCAGCAGTCTGCCACCGCACTGCCTTATTTACCAATGGTTGGTTAAAGAGAGTATGAATTTGTGTTCTTAAAATAAAATGGGTTCCTCAGATGAGACCGTGGATGAGATTTTTCGAGTTTCATTTGCTTGGTTTTTAAAATTGGAAAATATGCTCAGATTTATTGCAGCAACTAATTTGCCAGTTTTCCTGTTGCTGACAAAGAGGTTATTGGTGGACTGAATAAAAAGCAGCTCAGGAGGAGTGTCTTAAACGAAGAATTATTTTCCAAGCTGGCGGTCTCTTTCATTTAACAATGTAAACTGGCAAAATGACAGAGACAGCGGATAGAGTGGAGGGTCCACGATCAATGTCGTGTGCAGCAATGGCAAGTGGGGAGATGATTGGCCACAAACTACTTATACAATAATAATAATGTCTTTATTTATATAGCACATTTTTAGTCAACTTGCATTGACCCCAAAGTGCTTCACACAATTACTTCCATACAGACAGGCAAAGGTGGGTGAAGTGTCTTGCCCAAGGACACACACAGGCAAAGGTGGGTGAAGTGTCTTGCCCAAGGACACAACGACAGTATGCACTCCAAGCGGGATTCGAACCAGCTACCTTCTGGTTGCCAGCCGAACACTTAGCCCACTGTGCCATCTGTCGTCCTGGATACAAGGATATGAATACGAGACCAGTAATGTTCCTCAAATAGCTGGTAGACGCTTAGAGCTGCACAACACAGAAACCGCCATGCCAGCCAAGTTGGAAAACCAGGCTAATCCCATATGCCTGCATTATGCCCATAGCCCTCGAAACCATCCCCACCAATATATGACCAGAATGGTATTCACTTCAATAGCTTCCTCTGGCAGCTCATTCCAGATACGGACTATCCTCTGAGTGAAAAGGTTGCCAGAGATCCCTCTAAGTTCATTCTAGATATGGACTTTATCTGTGAAAAGTTGACTGTGAGGTCCTTCTTAAATCTCTTCCCTCTCAGTTTAAGGCTATGCCCCCTAATTTTAGAATCATCTACCCTGGGAAAAGGGCAACAGTAGCTAGGGCTGTGATCTTCTGTAAAATTATACTCTGATCAGTAAAGGAGTGCAGAAGACTAGAGATGTATGCGACTGATTCATGTATGCTTATTTGTTAGGAGTAATCCCGATCTGAACCAAGTATTTCTGAACAAACTGCTCAAATAAATCATCCCATTGCTAGAGGAATGAGGATCAGCAGAAACAATGCACAATCAGATTAGAGTCACAAGCCGTTGAGCTGTACAGTATGAAAGCAGGCCCTTCAGCCCATCTCATTCATGCCATCCAAGTTGGCAAACTGGGCTCGTCTAATTTGCCTGTGTTTGGCCCATAACCCTCTAAATCCTTATTATTCAATGGACTGGTACAAATGCCTTTTCAAAGACATAATTATATTGGCTTCTACAGTTTCCACTGGTAGCTCATTCCAGATACGGACTACGCTCCGAGTGAAAACGTTGCCCCTGCGGTTTCTTTTAACTCCCTTCTCTCTCACCTTAAGCCAATACCCTCTAGCTTTAGCACCCTCATCTCCCCGCGTGCAAACGATCCCCTTCATAGTGTGACAAAGCAACACATCAACGCAAGGTGAAATAAACACCAGGTTAGTCCACTTTTGTCTGAATCAATGGGCCTTACATCCGTACACCACAGCCCTCCCTACACATTAGGATGTTGACACAAGGCTACAAGTGAGGCCCTAAATAAACTGGTGCCTTTCCTAATTTGTTTTCCTTCTGCAGTCTTTGACACGGCAATGCATCTGGAACCCAGCACTGGAACTTTGAATGAATTAAGATGTTTCGAGTTAAAAATATAAAACTATGTTGACTATGTTGAGGGTTTAATGGAGCGTTAGAGTCGCTACTATATCGCCACTGCATTTAACCACCATTCAGATGCATGCCACAATCAAAAGCTCCATTCATAGTCTGACTGGAAGATATGCAAGCAGATTTGAAAACTGAATCAAACTATTCTGTTGTCCTTCTGTTGGGAGGTCAAAAAACCAAACTTATATCTGGACTTCAATACTATTCTGTGTAGGAAGAGACTGCAGATGCTGGTTTAAACTGAAGATAGACACAAAATCCTGGAGTAACTCAGCGGGACAGCCTCTGGAGAGAAGGAAATGGGTGATGTTTCGGGTCAAGACTGTTCTTCAGTCAGAGCTCTCTGATTGTGGTAGGATGGTTCAGTTGCCTAATAACTGTATATATATATATATATATATATATATACAGAGAATACAGATCTGACCTACTCAATGGTCTCAATGGAGGATGTGGAATCGGTATGGGTAGAGCTGCGAAACACTAAGGGGCAGGAAACGCTGGTGGGTGTTGTGTACAGGCCACCTAACAGTAGTAGTGAAGTTGGAGATGGTATCAAACAGGAAATTAGAAATGCGTGCGACAAAGGCAAAACCGTTATAATGGGTGACTTCAATCTACATATAGATTGGGTGAATCAAATTGGCAGGGGTGCTGAGGAAGAGGATTTCTTGGAATGTATGCGGGATAGTTATCTAAATCAACATGTAGAGGAACAAACGATAGAGCAGGCTATTTTAGACTGGGTATTGAGTAATGAGGAAGGGTTAGTTAGCAGTCTTGTTGTACGTGCCCCCTTGGGCAAGAGTGACCATAATATGGTTGAGTTCTTCATTAGGATGGAGAGTGACAAGGGTTGACGGTGGATATGCAATGGAAGACATTTAAAGACTGCATGGATGAACTACAAAAATTGTTCATCCCAGTTTGGCAAAAGAATAAATCAGGGAAGGTAGTGCATCGGGAAGGTAGAATTGTTCCCGATGTTGGGGAAGTCCAGGACAAGGGGTCACAGCTTAAGGATAAGGGGGAAATCCTTTAAAACCGAGATGAGAAAAACTTTTTTCACACAGAGAGTGGTGAATCTCTGGAACTCTCTGCCACAGAGGGTAGTTGAGGCCAGTTCATTGGCTATATTTAAGAGGGAGTTAGATGTGGCCCTTGTGGCTAAGGGGATCAGAGGGTATGGAGAGAAGGCAGGTACGGGATACTGAGTTGGATGATCAGCCATGATCATATTGAATGGCGGTGGAGGCTCGAAGGGCCGAATGGCCTACTCCTGCACCTAATTTCTATGTTTCTATATCCCTCATAAGGAAACCCTTTCATCCCCAGATTCAATCTAGTAATCCTCCTCTGTGCTCTTCTAAGCGACCCACACCTTTCTTTAAATAAGAGGACATTGTCCATCCATCGCAGGTGCTGTCTGCAACAGGTACAGGAACCATGGCCATCGGGTTCAAGAAATCTTCTTTCAAGCTCTTGAACACTACACAACACTAACTCTACCTTCTTCAGTCTGAAAGAAATGTAACCCATCCTTTTTCTCCAGAGATGCTGCCTGACCCACTGAGATACTCCAGCACTTTGTGTCTATCTTCGGTATAAACCAGCATCTGCAGTTCCTTTCTGCACACTAACTCTACCTCTGCAACTATGATTCTCTATGGACTGTGCCATACGGACTTCGGTTTCTGCACTATCATAGTGACCTAGTATTACAGTTAATTTATTATATTATTGATTATATATTACCTGTGTGACTCGTGCCTACAGTCCTGTCAGGCTGCAGCAAGAAATAATTTCATTGTTCTGTTGCTGGTACGTATGACAATTAAACAATCTTAACCCTTGAAAACTGCATAAAATACTTTTGGGTATTATCTAATCAAACCCCTTCTTTGTTGTCTACTTCTGTACTGTAGTCTTCATTCAATAAAATCCAACATTCCATTAATCTTCACAAATGCGACTCATACCTGCTTGAGCCTGAGGAAAATCCCAAAATGTTGTCTGTCCCAAATGCTGCCAAACCCGCTGAGTTCCCCGATGTCAGGGACACCCCTGTTTCTACAAGCACTGGTTGTCATTTATGTCATAACCTTTAAACAATATTCTACTTTTTTTTTTTAAACTGTTTCTTCCATAGTAGACAACCTCACATTTCCCCCATATTATGCACCATCTGCTACCTTTATACACACGACACACACAACACACACACACACTACCTGCCCATATTCCTTTGCAGGCTTTCTATAGTAGTTTCACAACTTTATATTGCAAATGATTTTTTTTCATTACTCCTGCATTCAGAGAACATGAAAGGACATTTATCTTGATCAAGAAATGGCCAGTTTGAGTTCGCACATGCAGACTGAATAGTTATTGCTCTGGACATTATATCAGTAAAATCACCTTTTGAGTACAGATTTCAATAATTTCATGATAAATTGAGTTGCACAATGGAAAAAGATCACAAATTAACCAAAAAGACCAGGGTCTCAAATTTACTTCTACTTTATAAAGACCGGGCTTCACATTCAAACTATGGCAGAAAGGACAACTTCAGATCCAATTTAAAAGCCAATTCCCTCGCTTGGTTAATCATCTGAAGTTCTTTGAGGCCGTGACTAAAGGAATAGATAAATGGGAACAGCAAGTGGTACGTTGGCCATTATTGCAAGACGTTGTTAGTGAAGGAGTAAAGAGGTCTCACGAACATTGCAAGTGAAACATCCCCTGGAGCTACATGTACAACTTTGATCTCCTTATCTAAATAAAGATAAACTTGCCGTCACGGGAGTTCCGAGTAAGAAGATTGGCTAATGGTTCCTGGGATGGTGGATTAGTTGTATGTGAAGGGATTAATTTGCAGAAGTTAGACGAATGAGAGACAGGTAATCTCAGACAGGTCTGAAGAATGGCCCTGGCCCGAAACATCATCTATCCATGTTCTCCAGGGAAGCTGCCTGACCTGCTGACTTACTCCAGCACTTTGTGTCCTTTTTTAAATTGTATTCCAAACTTACACAACTCAACACCTGGAAGCATGGAAGATTGATTCCTTGGCTGGGGAGTCTGGATTCAGAGGTTGCAGTTTCAGAATAAAAGGGTAAACTATTAAAATATAGATGAGAAGAAATGTCTTCACTCAAGGGAATGGTGAGTCTTTGCAATTCTCTGCACAACAACTAGAATGAATGTATTTGAATCTTAAAAACCAGCCCTGACCACCATAAACAAATCCCTGCCTATGTGACTACTGGGTTAGGATGGATGTAATGTCAAGTGTACTGCTCCCTGTTGCTCAAAGTGAAAGCTCACACAGACATAATGATTCCTAGGGCAAGGTACCCCTCGCTGAACGGAGCCAGCAATAAACTTTCAGGAGAGAAGGGGACAAAAGGAAAATAAACCAGTTAGAAAAATCAAGGTTTCTGTGACTGTTTGCACTTGACCGCCAAAGGTTGGAGGGGAGACATGTTAGAATTATAGAAACATAGAAAATAGGTGCAGGAGTAGGCCATTCGGCCCTTCGAGCCTGCACCGCCATTCAATATGATCATGGCTGATCATCCAACTCAGTATCCTGTACCTGCCTTCTCTCCATACCTTCTGATACCTTTAGCCACATCTAACTCCCTCTTAAATATAGCCAATGAATTGGCCTCAACTACCTTCTGTGGCATAGAAAGTTATGACACCACAGATAGGGTAAGCAGTCAGAACCTTTAACCCCCAGAGTGAAAATATCAAAGACGAGAGGAGTAGCTTTAGGGTGGCACGGTGGCACAGCTGTAGAGTTGCTGCCCTACAGTGCCAAAGACCCATGTTCAATCCTGACTGCAAATGCTCTCTCCATGGAGTTTGTACGTTCTCCCTGTAACCGCGTAGGTTTTCAACGGGTGCTCTGGTTTCCGCCCACACCCCAAAGGCGTACAGGTTTATAGGTGAATTGGCTTTGGTAAAAATTGTACATTATCCTTACTATGTAGGATAGTGCTAGTGTACGGGACGATTGCTGGTTTGTGTGGAATCGATGGGCCATAGGATCGGTTTCTGTGCTGTATCTCTAAAAGTCTAAAAGTTTAAAAAGTGAGATAGGCACATTTTAAAGGAGATGTGTGGAGCAAGTTTTTTTTATTATACAGAGGGTGATGGGCACCTGGGACACGTTACCAGGGGTGGTAGTGGAGGCAGGTGCAGTAGTGGCTTTTAAGAGGCTTTTAGATAGGCACATAGGAGGAGACTGGCTTAACTTGGCATTATGTTTGACACCGACATAGTGGGCCAAATGGCCAGTTTCTGTGCTGCCCCTTTTTATTGACTATAATACAGTGAATTGGTGGCAATAACACAACTTCAGCCTCGAATTGAAACGGCTCTTTATCTGAAGACTGCATGATTGCACAATGGTGCTTCAAAATCCACTCCTTGTGATATCCCCACTGTTTTATGAATTTCTGCAGCTCAGTCATTTCAGGCTTGTCCCAATGGAGCAGGAGCTTATGCTCCATGGAATGAAGGCTCGGCTCTAACCCTCTGCTTCACTAGCTTTCTGACATCACACCACACGGTAGCACTCAGTGGAAAACATACACTTTCCGGCAGAGCGAGAAATACAGTGGCAATTATACTGTGCCTTGCACAGATTCTCACAGTCAATGAAGAGTGGTTACTGTTGCAGTGAAGGTACAGAGCAGGAAAACATCATGTGCTCACACTGGATTTGTAAGATAACTGGAGAGCAAGGAGAGAAGACAGAGAGAGAGAGACACACACACACAGAAAGAGTGTAGGAAAGAACTGCAGATGCTGGTTTAAATCGAAGATAGACACAAAATGCTGGAATAACAGCATTTACTCCAGCATTTTGTGTCTATCGATTCAGAGAAAGAGACAGAGGGGGGAGAGGGGGAGATAGGGAGAGAGGGAGAGAGAGACAAAGAGACCGTGATTCAGAGGGACAGAGAGAGGCAGAGAGAGAGAGAGAGAGAAAGCAAGACATACAATGATAGCAGACATTCAATCACTTAATGTTCTACAATTGAAAATCAATTTTCTTTTCCCTGAATGAAATGTGCAAGTGGCTTCTCCTGAATGACTTACATCACTCTGGGAAGTCAACGATAAATATCCTCGAGTGAATTGTATCGGCACGCTCTCCCCCTCCCCAATCCCCGTCGAAGCACAGGACTTGCTTGTTCATCCCTTCCTCCCCCGACCCAAGGGCAGACCACGATGGTCCAGTCCCACTGCCCACCAAACCATTCAGCATCCGTCTTCATCCCCATTCATCTATTGAACACAGAGTCTGATCAGTCATCCCCACACCCTACCCACATAACAACATGCCCCAACCACTTACCCAGCCCCAGCAAAAAAAGACAAACCCCAACCATTTATCTCTTTATCCTTTCACCTAACCACTATGTTCAGTGCAGACATTTTAGCTAAAGGATCTCCTTCACTAATTTGAAAGTGTACGTTATTGCCACGTGTACCTAGGTACAGTGAAATGCTTTGTTTTTGCATACAAAGTACACAAAAGAATGGCCACAGAGGTGCAGACAAAGTTACAAAAAGTACTCTTTAAGTAACGTTGGTCCCATCTTCTCCCCCCCCCCCCCCCCACCATGCCGGGTCACCCTTGGTTCTCGGAGAATCCCCCGCACTGGGTCCCCCTTAGTTCTCAGCGGCTCCCCCACCCACGCCTGGTCCCCCTCAGTTATTTGATACGGATGTAAGATTATGTTAGCACACGATCCCATGGCAACCCTTTATTCATGCTGCGGCTTCAAGACTGGATGGAGAGTGGGGGCGAAGGAATAATCAATTAAAAAATGTGACTAGAAAATGAGTCTGTCATTATTGAAGCTCTCTTGCTTTGAGAGTGGGTCGGCTGCGAGGCTGAGCTTTCTAGCTTGTGCAGGCACTGTACGTTGTGCAACAACTCATTGCTCTAGTAAGTGCCACTCGTACATCTGTCAACTCTACATCACCAGTAAAAGAAACTAATGGCCATATAAGGAAGCACTTCCTGCCCGTAACGTCCTGTTGCAGCCAGCTCTTTACTGTTATAGATTACAACCAACCCATTCATAAAATGCAAGGGGCTGCCTGCTTTCACTTCACGGATCAGTGGTGGGGGAGGGGCGCCGTCTCACATGACAGGAAAGAATGCCCCCTGATGGGAGAAACCACCCGAGCAGACACAGGTTGGATTAGAGAGCGTTTTTGGGAGCAGTTGCACGGCAGAGAGGCTGCGGGCTTCAAATACGCAACATCGGTTACAATCCATAGTCTGTGGCAGTGTGTATAAAATCATGAGAGGAATAGATCGGGTAGATGCACAGTCTCTTGCCCAGAGTAGGTGAATCGAAGACCAGAGGCCATGGGTTTAAAGTGAAGGGGAAAAGATTTAATGGGAATCTGAGGGGTAACTTTTTCACACAAACATAGAAACATATAAAATAGGCGCAGGAGTAGGCCATTCGGCACTTCGAGCCTGCACCCCCATTCGACATGATCATGGCTGATCATCCAACTCAGTATCCCATCCTTGCCTTCTCTCCATACCCCATGATCCCTTTAGCCACAAGGGCCACATCTAACTCCCTCTTAAATATAGCCAATGAACTGGCCTCAACTACCTTCTGTGGCAGAGAATTCCACAAATTCACCACTCTCTGTGTAAAAAATGATTTTCTCATCTCGGTCCTAAAAGACTTCCCTCTTAAGGTTGGTGTGTGAATGGAACAAGCTGCCAGAGGAGGTAGTTGAGGTTGGGACTATCCTAACGTTTAAGAAGCAGTTAGACAGGCGCATGGATAGGACAGGTTTGGAGGGATATGGACCAAACGCAGGCAGGTGGGATGAGTGTAGCTGGGACATGTTGGCTGGTGTGAGCAAGTTGGGCCGAAGGGCCTGTTTCCACACTCTATGACTCTAAGCTCACTCGCATTTATAGGTGTTTTTACAACAGGGGCGTGCAGCTTCCATTGTGCTCCCTTGCCAAGTCCTTATCCCCCAAACAATCTAGACCCAATAAACTGCAGGTTTTACGATGGAGGAGTGACAACATATGGGGAAGGAGGCAATGTTGCTTTGTGGTGCAAATTATTCGTTCATTCAACAGTCCCAAATGTTCCTGATATTTTTTCACCCTCCGGCCATTCCCAGACGACAGGGTTGTGGTGGTAGCTACATGCCGGTCTATCGCAGGTACTGACCACCCCACCATCAAAAGGATCTACAGAGGTGCTGTTTCGTAAAGGCAGTTAATATCATCAATGACCCACATCATCTTGGCCACACTCTCATTCCACTCCTGCCAACGAGGGAGGAAGGTACAGGAGCCCGAAAACCATGATCTCCAAGTTTCCAAAACAGCTTCCTCCCAACAACCATCAGGCTCTTGAACACTACTCAACACTAACCCTAATTGTGCACTTCCATAGATGATCTTTGATTGCACTAAGGGCTTTTTTTTTTGCACTAATATTGTGATTATTCATTTATTCAATCTTTGTTTTTTATTACATATTATTTGGTACATGGATAGAAAATGTTTAGAGGGCTATGGGCCATTCGTGGGCAGATGGGACCAGTATAGATGAGACATCTTGGTCGGCATGAGAAAGTTGGTTTGAAGGGCCTGCTTCCACACTCTATCCGTGTGTATTGTGCTTACAGGCCTGTTAAGCAGCAGCAAGTAAGAACCTCATTGTCCCATTGCCGGTATATATGACAATTAAACATTATTGACTCTCTTGTGTATATAGTCCATGAGGAAGGAACTTTGGTCGTGTGAGTACGGGGAAGTGTTTGTTCGCTGCACAGCCTAATTCTCTGACGCACATTTCCTGAGGAGTGTTTTCCAAGTCAGTAAAGAGGATGAAGAGATTTACTTACAACTTTCACAGTGGTAATCCGGCACAAACTGCTCATCACTGTCTGGCACCTGAGCTGGAATATACGGAGGGAGATAAATGTTAGAATGTTGAATAAGCAACGAACACTTTCCATTCTAAGACATCATCTAGGTAAGAAGAAGTTATAAGATCCTTCCAGAGCCAGTAGTTGAGGCAGGTACAATAACAAAGATAGGTACATGGATAGGAAAGGTTGAGAGGGATATGGACCAAACGCGGGCAAAAGAAAACAGCAAAACACAAGCTCCAAACATTTCCCTCAAACATTTATCCCCAAACCTAACTAAAGCAGCGACCACAGTCGTTCATCATTTCCTCCACCAAAGCAGACCACCATCATTCATCCCCATTCTGCACCAAAGCAAGACCACCCATTATTTGTCCTGGCTCTGCTCCCATGGGACAAACAAGTTGAGCCGAAGGGCATGTTTCCATGCTGCATCTTCAGTGACTCTGAAGACTATGACTCTATCTTCAGCGCAACCATCACTGCAGTATTGGGCTCTGATGGTATGGGGTTTTAATCCGAGATAATCACAGCTGAGCCTGATCTCATCCCTTGATCAATAATTGCACAAATGGTTTTCAATAAGGGGCACCAGTGATCATGAAGGAAGAGACGCACAACTTTCAATCCTAGCTGATCTCAGATTCTTCACAATACAGAGCAAGATTATACTGGAGTCTTAGCCTTATTAATTGATTCATTCATCAGACATGGATCTGCCTTTACTGTCCGTTCCTGATTGCTCCTGAACTTACAAGACATTATATCAACCATGTTCATAACACAATGTGCTGGAGGAACGCAGCAGATCGGGGAGCATCTGTGGAGGGATTGGACAGACAACGTTTCGGGTTGGGACATTACTTCAGACTGATGGAGTAGGGGGGAGCATAGTGGAGGAGGGGTTAAGCCTGGCGAGTGATAGGTGGATGCAGGTGAGAAGGGCTTAATGCAGATGAGAGGGGCAGATGGGTGGAGTAAGTGATGGCTATAGATGAAAGAAGACAGATAAGGAAGGAAGAGGTGCAGTAGGAGGGATATGCGTGGAAGGGGATAAGGCGGAGGGGGAGGAGGGAGTGATAAGAGTGAAATATGGGACTTGCAGATGGGAGATGATGAGTCTGCATATAGACCAGTTTGGCAAATGTATTCCCAAAGGATATCAGTGAACGAAATGTGTTTTTTAAATAACTTTATGTCGTTTAATTACTGTTACAATCTATTTTTTTGATGAAAAACTAAATTTGTTAAATGACTCGAATTTAAGTACGCCAGCTGCCATGGTGGGACATAAAACTAATTTATATGGATCAAGGGTGCAGGCCTCCTCAATGTAATCCATTCAATTAACCCTTGATGTTCCCACACTTCCAGTAAACCAGACCAGTAAAAGTTACTGCACTCACTTACCGCGCAACTTTAAAATTGGATTCCTTAAACTGCTTAAAGAACCTATAGTTTAGTTTAGGGTAGACAAAAGTGCTGGAGGAACGCAGTGGGTGAGGCAGCATCTATAGAGCGAAGGAAATAGGCAACGTTTCGGGTCGAGACCCTTCTTCAGACTTAGTTTAGTTTAGTTTAGCTTAGAGATACAGTGCAGAAACAGGCCCATCGGCCCACCGACAGTGATCCCGTACACTAGCGCCGTCCTACACACTAGGGACAATTTACAAACTTTTACCGAAGCCAATTAACCTACAAACCTGTATGTTTTTGGAGATCCTTTTTTACATTTGTGAATAGAGCAACTATCTATATGTATAACTGTTATGGGTTAGGACCCTTCTTCAGTCTGAGGAAAGGTCCCTACACAAAACGTCACTTATCCGTGTTCTCCAGAGATGTGTAGGAAGGAAATGCAGATGCCGGTTTACACTGAAGATAGACATGAAATGCTGGAGTAACTCAGTGGGAGACAGGCCACATCTCTGGAGAGAAGGAATGGTTGAGACCCTTCTCCCGTGATGCTGTCTGACCTGCTGAGTTACTCCAGCACTTTGTCTCCTTCGGTCTAAAACAGCATCTGCAGTCCTTTGTTCCAACACCATTGTTATTAATTTTACAATATAACCTACAACTCATGATTGACCTTTCAAAACAAGACTAGTACAGGTCTCCAGTGTTCTTTTGGAGGTATTGTCCAGCGAGACCTGGCATTGTACGACTTAGTTTAGTTTAGAGAAACATCATGCAAAGAAATGGAGCATCAAGATCTGAAACAATCCAAAATTCAAAACTGATTCCTCTGTTGTAGTAGTGAGCCACTGTGTATGCTGTGATGGGAGACCTGTAATTAATGCTTTAAATTTTAGATAATTTTATTAACCCTATTACATGCTGTTCCAATGGAATGGTGGTCACTGTTTAAAATGCATAATGAAATATTATTGTTTGAAATGACTGCCCAAGAATTTGAATTTTTATAAATGAAATATTTAACTTAATGATCGGTGATGATATTTGACCACATGTAACATAAGTAATAACAAACCAAACTTTTTATATTCTACAGCTTGCCTTCTCCCGACCACCCCAGGTTTTTCTAACGCAAGACTCAAAGTGCAGCTCAGAGATATATCGAAAAATTATTATTGCATGTGGTAATGGCACACGTCTAATAAATATCTCATTTTAATTAAATTTGCCATCTGATTTTGAAATAACATTCAGTGATGGTGGCACACAAAAATGGTGAAATGCTATGAAACGTTTAGTTCTGGTGTGGTCTTGTGCACAATAACAAGCACATCATTGTGACATTCCAGCTAGGGAAACAAGCTCTGTGCTTTCCACGTTTCTGAATTGCTACGTCAGTTGAAGTCGATTTCTGCAGTCCGAGAAAATTTTTGCTCAAAATATTGGCAAAATATTTTATTTAGCATTCAATGAAGATCACACTATTCTAAGATCAGCCATGCTTATTTCCTCTGCAAGCAATACAGTAATCCCTTTCTAATATCTGACCATCAGGCATTAAGTGGAATAACATAATTTGGACCCTTTTAATTATATGATGTTGCATTTTTCTAAGTATACCAATAAAACAGATAAGCATTTAAAATTTGCAACATCCACATGAGAATGACTTGAACAATCATTAATAGCCTTTCACTTTTATCAAATATTAATTTGATAAACGGTTACAAAACTGAATTATTCTGCGATGATTTAAAAATCAACATGAAAATAAATTCACAAGGCAAATATGATCTTTCGATGAAAAATGAGATTAGAAAAAATAGCTACAAAAAAAAATGGATCATACCAGCTTGTACAAATAAAAGGTTTAAAAGAGATTGCAGAAATGGATAGTAGAAGTTAAGACATTTAACAAGAAATGCTCAGACTTCAAACTAAAGACCGACAATAATAAGATACAGAGCAAACCCATCTGCAATATTTAATAAACGACATATCCATGGTCAGATCAACTCGTCTCCAACTATGGTCTCAGAATCTAAAAGATCCTTTAAACCTTTCCCATATTTTCTATTTTGGGGAATTAAGGAATATTCTCATGCATTACACAGCATAAAGAAATTACATTACAAAAAAACATTACATAAAGAAATGAGGTATTGAAAGGTATCACTCCAATCTGAAGCCAAACAGCGAAGCAGCACCAGAGGAAAATAATCAGCTTCCAATTCCACTTTGACATGTACTTCCACCCATCTGCAGCTGAAAGCCTGGGTCTGGCTGGAGTCTATCTCCAGGGGTGCGGGCAGATCTCTGGTGCCTCACCCATTCCTCGTCTGTGAGCCAAAACAATAAGCATCCATGAGCTGTTGGACCACGGAGGGCAAGGGTGAACAAAACCTTCACCTGTCATGCACATGAGGACACTCTGACTTTCAACCCTACCTGGGCAGTGAGGCCATCTGTCCTGGAGGTCCACTGAGCACGGCTGGGAGGAGAGCAGTTGGATCACTGGGCTCATGCCGGCTCTTTGGAAGTCCTACCCACTTAATGCCAAGTCCCCAGACCTTTCCTTATTGGCATTTCTTATTCATTGTAAGGTTACAATCCAGCACACTTTCGGCCAATCTAATCCACGCCCACAATTCTTCCCATCCCATTTAACATGACTTTTTCCTTTGGCAAAGGAAATCACCGGAGTTGGCAACACAGCTACAGAAACACATCACCTCATTCCCTATCAATCACAATAGCCATGCATGTTTGTATTCATTCAAAACAAAACATCTGCAGGTAGAATTATTACAACTTTACAGAGAAAGGGTTGCAAACTAAACTGACAATCTGTTTCTTTCCAGATTCTGATTCAAACCTTTCATCTAGACTCGGATAAATGGAGAGGATTGAAAATGAATTAAAAAGATACTTAATCCTGAAGGTTGGTTTCACCAGTTGACTGACCCTGTATTTTATGTACTTGTGATTTTTGTGTTGCTGGTTTCACATTACAAACCAGACAAAGGATTAATAAGAGGGGACATTTGTTCTTCAGACACCCAACCTTCCAAAACAGTTCAAAGCCAAACTGAAACCAAGCTCCTGGTAAACTGGATCATTAAGTCCCCTGCACTAACGCACACTTTAATACAAAACGGACGGATCCAATGATTCAGAAACTCTCTGAAATTTCTAAGGGCAGAAATCAAACCTACGAGGAAATCGTCCTGTCGGGAGATGGATTCGATTTAACTCGAATCTTTTCCACATTCATTCAACACCCCATCCTCAAACAAAAAACATTCGCATATGTTTTCCATTAGTCATAAACAATGTTTATGTTTTTTTCAATTCTCGGTTATAAAATCTTGGCACCGATTTGAGAAGAGGTTTAAAAAAATCCCGTTTCACCTACAAGACTCTGGTCAGCAAAGTGATTTAACTAATATAAAATGTCTAAGTCTAATATAAAAGTCATTTGTATCAAAATAAAGCCGGCGGGTTGCAAGGAGCATGCCGACCAGCAATCAAACCCCGCCGATGTTTTGGATAGATTAAGAGGTGTCGTTTGACTGAACTATTAACCTTTGGTAAATAATGGACGGAGGAAGAGAGAACTGAGTAATTTAGTTTAAAAAAACATAATTACAACAGATCCCCGCATCAGAAACGGAGGGGGGGGGGGGGGGGGATAATATCTTAACTCACCTTCTGCAAGCCAAGCTTCTTGAAGTTGACTTAAATCTTGGAAGAGATCTGCAAAGGGCGGAAAGAATTTTCCAAATGTGAAAATAAGTAGATAAAGGATTAGAAGTAAACTTTTAAATTGTTTCGTTTAAGATTCGTGCAATGTTACCTTCTGTGTCCGGGGTTAAATCTCTGGCAATGTACCTCCTCTTCCTGGCGATAGCAGCCCGCTCCAGTATCCCAGGGTCGCGCACTTTCTACGATTGGAAATTTTAAGGAGCATTTTACCGGCTAGTCAACTTTACCTGTCTGTCCGATTCAACGATGCGACCACGGGTTCAGACAGTTGATATCCCCCTCCCTCCAATTTCTCCTGGATGCTTGTTAATTTCACGAACTTCATTGCAACTAAAGTTTGTGTTGTTAATAAACTGAATCATGTTACAGGCACACACACACACAGCAAGATCATGCAACTCAAATTAAACTTTCTTCTAAACTATCCGGATAATTTTTTTGGCCTCATTGTTTTGCAAAGCTCCCCCCTCCCTCTCTCTCGCCAGAATCTTTAAATGGCAGTACTTACATTTGGAAACGTGTAAGGCACTTGCTGATCCAAATAACTATCTATCCTGCGTTCCATTGTTAACCGTTCTGAGCATTTAGACGGGATTTAACAACAACAAACTCCGATCAGCCTGCGGGTGAATGGGTGGGGGTTGGGGGATTGGAGGGGAGGGAGAGAGAGAGAGAGATCATGAATGAACGAATGAGGCATGCATAAATAATAAGCTTCATTCACAAAAAAAAAGCCCAAGACAGCCCACAGGCAATGAGCGGCTGCCCGCCAACAGCAGCAGACTCTTAAAGCGTGGATGCACCCATTTAAAGGCGGAGATTTGGTCCCACTCGCACTCGGCGGTTTACCTTTCCTTTTTTTTAAATTTGAGGATGTTGTGAATTAACCGCTGATTTTTTTTTTGGGGGGTGGGGGAGTGATTTAATTGTTGGAAATGACGAAATTGCAGAAGCCGGTGAAAACAAACATCTTCCATTTTAGACAATGTTTGCAAGTGTATAGGGTCTGTTCGTGAAGGTGAGTGTCTCAGTGAATCTGTGAAGTGCATTGTTGCATCCATGGTGCGAGAGTGTGTGTGGCAGTTTTGCTAAACTGATGCAGATCAGAGATGATGATCGCGTGTTCACACTCCAGCCTAACTGTTGCCGAATGTAATGCAAGCTGAGGCATTCTGCCCTACACACGCAAGGATGGAGACCGGCAGCAACACTAGTGAATGATTACTGTATATGCCATGAGGAAATAATAAATGGAATGTGAATGAGTAATCTCGAGCTCCTATCAAAGACTCCAAGAGAGGACTTCACTTAGGATATGTTGTTAAAAAGAAAATATTTGTTTTTCAATAAAACTATTGAGATATCTGAAAAATCCATGTGATGTACTTTTAGGGCATTAAATCTCTCTTCCTGACCCCTTCTTTCCCTTCAATAACCATCAAATTGTATGTTGCAACAGAATATTTCGTAAACGTGGTGACATATTTTTGGGATTCCCCAAAGCTGAGAAAGCTGCTATTGTACAGGGAAGTTAATTTGCTTGTGTTAACACTTCAGGCATGTTGAGCTGAATTTGAAATATTAACGCTTTACATTAGAGGTTGGCTGACCATCTAAACATTGACATGATTTCTTGCCTTTGTTTTGAAGCCTAAAGAAAGACCCCATTTTACCGGCAATTAAATTCAGGAATTGTGCCTGTAATTTATTTCAGAATAAGGAAGTGGTTTGCTTATCAGGTGATCTTTTGCAAAAGCCCGTTTATGAAAATAATTGATCTCAATTAAGTGTCTATTAGTTCAGGCAAAGGAAAATTGATGCCAATAGAAGTATCATCAATGAAATAAACGCACAAAGGTATCATAGGTATCTTCAATAACTGTAAAGTAACAAAGAGCAAGCAATTGTGTATTAAAAATTCATTGAAATCAAAATATTTGTACGTCAAATTCATTACAAATTTACAGTAAAAGAATTGCAAATAAGATGGGGTATTTCTTTACTTCCTTTCCAGAAACATTTAGATCCTTTCAACCAGACCTAAAATAAATAGAGAGGATTAGAAATGAAATGAAAAATTACATAAGCCGGAAGGTTGGTTTCACGAGTTGTCTGAACCTGTATTTTATGTACTCTTGATTTTTGTGTTGCTGGTTTCAGATTACAAACCAGACAAAGGATTAATAAGAGGGGACACTTGTCCTTTAGACACCCAGCCTTCCAAAACAGTTCAAAGCCAAACTGAAATGAAATATACGCATAAACGTGTAAGTATCTTCAATAAAATAAAATATATAGATGACAGCCTTTTTACATCTTGTTTTAACCCCCTAGGATAAGACTTTATGGCACTTTCTTTAAACGATAGACCATTTCATACAGGATATATGGATCGACTAGCAGTTGTTTGTTTCCAATGATTATTTCTGAAATATGGTCTTCCCATGACTCAATTGTTTTCTGACCCAATCTACATACATTGTAAGTGACTGTAGCATTTGAGATGCCTCATATCGTGCAGCAATACATTTATATCAGTGTTAATTATATAATCCTTACCACAATGTCCATTTCCTGTAAATAGATGTTGATTATTGCTCGCTAACACTACATCGCATGTATCCATATTTAGCCACCACCAGGTTCAAGGTCTATGCATCATATTCACCATGATTAACTTCTTAAACGGCAACCTTTAAGATTATCACCATGTGGTATTAAAAACCCAACATATATCATGTGTTTAGTCAAAAAGTACATGTCAATAGGAGCAGTGGAATTCATATGTCTATGTGACTCAGTGGCAGAAATGGGTGAATGAATCAACAGCCGTAAGAAGAAATGTAGAAATAAACAATATTACAGCTCAAAGTAAAATTATTAAAATTGGGAAGGATTTAATTAATTTAAGGTGCTTTTATCAATGTGAAATAATTTGATCTACTGAGATGAACTGTTGATCAACCACATGGTGGGCTAATAAGTATCTTCTTGAAAATTATCTTATGATAGGATTAAATACATTGCTCTCCAGGTTCCTTACATTGAGGGAATGGTTTGAAGTGGCACCTTTTAGTACAAGTAAAGCTGAACACTGAGGGGAACTGAACGTAGAGAATATATGAGAGTGCCCAACAACTGGCATCGTATAGGTGACATTAAAATGGCATTAAATATTATGTTTGAGTTGTGCAACAATTATATACCTTCAAATATTTGAGCAGCTGATACACACTTGTTTTGTGATTTGCTTCTTTGAAGAAAATTGGGGTGATTTGTCATGAGAAAGTGGTTAGAAATAAGATGTATAAATAATATTGTATCTGAAAAAAATCTCACAAAAATATAAATTTGAAACAGTTCCAAAATCATTAATTAAAGCCATGTGACATCCTGTTATGAAATACCCATTTATAATTCATCATCCAGAGAAGTCGCAAACAATTAATGAAAAATAAAGAAAATAGAGAAACAAAGAAATAGTGATATAGCTTAAAAAGCCCCGGAGATATTCATGGGTGAATATTTGAGATGTCTGAGTTAGGGTCCCTATCAGAAACATTGTTTGTCCATTTCCTCCTCAGATGTTGAGCACCTCCAGCACTTTTGTGTTTTGCTCAAGATTCCAGCATTTGCAGTTTCATGTGTCTCCATGTTTTATGATGTCATTCAACCTAATCACGTTAACTCCATCATTAAAATTACGCCCAAGATTTTAATCACTTGACTATATGAATATTTTGCAAGCTAATAACACCACATAACAGTCTTTTCCAAAATTGCCTGTCTAAGATGTAATTTTCACTCTGGGAATGGACAAAACATATTCAAGCCTGTAAATACGAATGCTTTTTCTATTATTTATGCATCCTTGGTCAATAGACTTTGCTGGCGATGCCAGCATTTATTGTCCATTTCATCTGCCCGCCTCCTGAACTGTGGATGCAGTCAAAAATCAACTACATTTTGTTTGAATAAGAGAAGAATATTGCACTGAAGTTTGATGTCCCTTGGCCAAATCATTTGCTAGAAAACCAGACTGTTGATGGCCACTAGAGTTGCAGATCCAGTTATATAAATGTCCAGAAAATCTTGAGCTTCCTGTAATGGATATCTGATTGACAACACCAGTTTTGTCCTCCAATGTTAAATTAGAATTTATCTCTGATATGCTTATGACAGAAAAATAATTAAGCATGCGAAGGTTGAAAGTTATCACGATGGAGGAATTTATTCAGCCAAGCTTACATTCAAGTGTCCAAGTCATGAAGTGTCAGAGTTGCTTGAAGTATTCATTCACACTAGTTCTATGTTATCCCCCTTTCTCATCCACTTTCCTCACACTCGGGGTTATTTTCAGAGGCCAATTAATCTATAAATCCTCACGTCTTTGGGATGTGGGAGGAAACTGGAGCACCGGGAGAAAACCCACGCGGTCACAGAGAGAACGTGCAAACTCCATACAGACAGCACCCAAAGTCAGGATTGAACCTGGGTCTTTGGCACTGTGAGGCAGCACCGCTGCCAGCTGCACCAATGTGCTGCATTATCATTGCTATGGTGAACCATGAGGAAGAAATTATTTTAGTACCAAAACAGTATGAGTTAAGAAATTTTATTCTTAATATACAAAACGTGGCCGAAACTAAAGTGGGAACAAAGTAGCAAATAAATGATTATTTTCCACCACCTATACACTCAAAACAACATGAGCAAAATGACTGATGAAGCTTATTTCATCTAACGTTAAATTAATGCCTTTGGGGTAAAAAGTTGTGATGGATGCCCGATAATTGAGAAAGCCAAAGACAAATGGCTGTGGATGAAAGGTCCTTATCTCTCAGAGATAAGGATGTTGATCTATAAGGTACTAAGCAAGTGGCCCAAGTGCACTTCAAGTAGATATACCTTTTGCTAAGTTTCAGCTTCCAGGCAATTACAATCATTAGTCTCATCTCACTCTATTTAAAATAATAGCAATGGCTATTATAAGAATAGACAAAGATCAATTTACGATGATAAAGTAGATAAATAAACAGCACTTAGTAAGGAAAGATCTTGCCGCATCAACTTCCTTATATTTTGGGGGAAGTGTTATCATAAAAGAAACATGCACAAGCTTCTGGTGCAGAATGACTAGAACTTCCAAGAACTATTTGACTTCATTCTTGCTAACAAAAAACCCCATGATATCATCTGACAAAGCACAGTCAGAATTCGAGGCCAACTTAATAATGGGTAAGAAATTAGTAGGAAGTTGAAGATACTCATACTTACTTTATTAGCCATTTTGCAACATACGAGGAATTTGATTTGCCATACAGTCATATTAATAAAGAGCAACAGAACACACAAAATATATTTTAACATAAACATTCTCCACGGTGACACAGTGATATTTTGGGGGGAAATTATACAGGGAAGGAAAACGGATTCCTCGAAGATCAGTGATAGGACCTGAGGCACATCGCCGATTTGAGGTCAGAAACTTAAAAGCAAAATAGTGAAAATATCAATTTAGCAAAATAATCTTTGAAAGTAGCACCACACTAGGCATGGTGGGTATCATTTCTTATCAAATTGGTTAATTAATTGATGGAAAGATACATACACAGCCTTCGAGCCCACACTAGTTCATAGTCATAGAGTCATACGACGTGGAAACAGGCCCTTCAGCCCAACTTGCATACACCGACCGACATGTCCCATCTGCACTAGTCCCGTCTGCCTGCATAGGGCCCATATCCTTCTAAACCTGTCGTATCCATGTACCTATCTAAATGTTTCTTATATCATTGCTATAGTCCCTGCCTCAACTACCTCCTCTGGCAGCTCGTTCCATACACCCACCTTCCTTCGTGTGAAAAGCCCCACAGATTCCTATTAAATTGTTCCCCTTTCTTCTTAAACCTTTCCTCTGGTTCTCGATTCCCCTACTCTGGGCAAGAGACTCTGTGCTTCTACCCGATCTATTCCTCTCATGATTTTATGCACCACCATAAGATCACACCTCATCCAGGGAATAGAGTCCCAGCCTGCTCAACCTCTCCCTATAACTCAGACCCTCGAGTCCTGGCAACATCCTCGTAATGGTATCTCACACCCTACACACTCGGGGGAATACATTGGCCACTTTAACTTACAAACCGCACATCTCTGGGATTGGCTCCTTGATCACATGTCTGGTACTGTGAGGCCGCAACTCTGCCAGCTGAACTGTGCTACTCAATGACACAGAAACTACCAAAACAATTGAAGTAAATACTTAAGTGGATGGAACAATGGTGAGTGGAAATTGTCGTATTGCTAATTGCAAATAATATGCGCATGCAAGCAAGAAATTGGACTAAAGTTTCTCCGTAAGTAGAATGTAAAAAGGATCGAAACAAATGCACTGGCCAACATTTTCATCTACTGTGTAACTGTGATTCACAAAGTAAATAAGCTTTTAAACTAGAGAGCAAAATTTGTGTAGCATTTCACATGAGGTTATGTTCAAAATGACCGGTGTTCAGAGGGTGCACTCAGGCCCCGGAGGCAGTTCAACATACCATGAATCTGATCCCCTGCCCCCAAGGAGTGAAATATGAGGAATGGCTATCAGATTCCATTTTTTCCCCTGCCTCGAGCAGTAAATAAGATAGAAGAAGCTTGATAATAAAAAAACAAAACAGAAAATTGCTTCACTTGATATCGGGAGAAAGATAAAAGGAAATAAAAGTTTTAAACTATTACGATGATGGAAATAAGGATGTACGTTATGTATCGACCTGGCAGTGAGGCTACGGGCAGGTAACGGAGGTGAACACTGTTCAGCTATTCAAGCCAACTTTGGATGTTCCAGTGGAGATACTGTATGGTCTTTCTGGAAATGTAAAGCAAGAGTGGCTATCCTCCTTCATATATACTGTGATTTTGTTATGCATCAATTGAATGTGCAGCGGTTCTGCCAAACATGCAAATAATAAAACATAATCCCTTTGTCAATAAGAGTGGAGCTTTAAAATACAATTTTTATAAATCGCTCCTGGAAAGACTGTCCTCCTCCCAAAGGAAATCCACGACCTTTCGAAACCGGTCAAACGTCAGTGGTGCCACAGTGGGAGTTTGGCTTTGGACTGACGCCAACATTGGTCTTTCATAATGTTGCTATCGGGAAAACAGGAATCACCAGAATAGAGATGTGATCTTTTTCCTCATTGCGATTGTTTCTGGGCAGTTATGTAACTGCATTCTGAGGTCTGACTTGTGCGATTATAATGTGTAGGAAGGAACTGCAGATGCTGGTTTACTCCGAAGATAGACACAAAAGCCTAGAGTAACTCAGCGGGTCAGGCAGCATCTCTGGAGAAAAGGAATCGGTGACATTTTGGGTCGAAGGCTGAAGAGTGAAACCACTCTGAGGAACGATCTCGACCCGAAAAGTCACCTATTCCTTTTCACCAGACATGTTGCTCGAGTCTGAAGAAGGGTTTCGGCCCGAAACGTCGCCTATTTCCTTCGCTCCATAGATGCTGCTGCACCCGCTGAGTTCCTCCAGCAATTTTGTGTACCTTCGATATTCCAGCATCTGCAGTTCCCTTTTGAACATGTTGCTTGACCTGCTGAGTTACTCCAGCATTTTGTGTCTACCTTGTGCAATTATAATCTGCTTTCTGGAATGAGCGCTAACAAAGAGGTAACAACAACTAGTTATTAAAGACATAGAGGAAGCGAGACTCCCAAATGCCTCAGGGATTGTTATATATAGAGGAAAATGTGATGTAAAGGTTCCCCTGGCCAATGCCATGCAGTTCTTCTGTGGTAGGTGTAACTTATGGGTTTAACTTGACAATGGAGACTAAGTTACAATCATAGAAAACAATCAAGTACATGCTAATTCCCACAGCACATTGCTAAAACAAATACACTGTTTAAATGCACTGTTCATCTTCCATTGTCTGAGCTCCAGTTATCTGATTTCCTCCCTATATACGCAGCCATTTTCACCATAGAATCTTCTTTGAAAATTTACCTCCTACCACCAGTCACACCTCCTACCTGAAAATCATCAGCTTAATTTCCTTATCATTGCCTGCTTTGATCCGTGGTTTTCACACTTTACCCTTCCTTATCTCTAGACTGCCTCTCCCATGACTCCCAGTCTAAAGAATGGTCTCGGCCCAAAACGTTACCCATTCCTTCTCCCCAGAGATGCTGCTTCCCGGTGAGTTACTCTGACATTTTGTGTCTAGCCTCAGACTAAATGCAGTTAATGGAATTTGTGTCTACTTGTCTTCAAAAGACCCAAGATCGCTAACTTGTCTGTTATTCACCAGTTTACTTTATTGGAGGGATGTATCTCATTTACTGCGGTAAATATTTTTATATAGCATTCCTGACATAATTGATGTCCCAAGATACAACTCAATTCCTAAGGAATAACGAAATCCTATAACTTAGAATTCATTTTTTTTAATGGCTTTCCTTGCTAATTTTAATGGTGCTCTGCAAGAATATAAACAAAAATGTTCAAGGGATTTATTAAAGAACATAATTGCTGGACCACGATGGGTTCAGATGAAGCGAAGCCCAGAATTATCCGATCTCATTTCCATCATCAAACCATTACATTGTTGATCAGTCATTTCTCCACTTAACTACCTGTTAATACCTTCAGTGTAAAGAATAGTACTTGACTAGTTATATTAAATTTGCCGATTCCTCCCTTATTAGAGAGTTCTAGCAATAAGGAGAGGTTTGTCCTGTTCTACATTCTCTGATCAGAATCTCATATTTCTGATCCACTGTCTTGCAGGCAAGCAACATGCAAACATATTGTTTGGAATTTATATTATGTTAGCCATTGACTTCTGTAATAACCCCTCATTTTTACAAAGATTTACAAGTAAAATTGTCTAAAATATACACAAAAAATGCTGGAGTAACTCAGCTGGTCAGCCAGCATCTCTGGAGAAAATTTTCTGTGTTTTTTTTTGATGAAAATTTAAAAAAAACTTTACAGGAGGCTTTCTCTATAGATGCTGCCTGACCCACTGAGTTACTCCAGCATTTTGTGTCTATCTTCGGTGTAAACCAGCATCTGCAGTTCCTTCCTACACATATTGTCTAAAATATGGTTGCTACATGCGATATTGGTATCCCATTAGAGGACAACAGGATCCCACTTAATGCTGATGTTAAGGCACCAACATTAACCATGACACCAATCACAGCAAGCCTCTCGTAAAACAGAACTCAACCCTCTTGATGGTAGACAAAAATGCTGGAGAAACTCAGCAGGTGAGACAGCATCTATGGAGCGAAAGAATAGGTGACGTTTCGGGTCGAGACCCTTGTTCAGACTGATGTGGGGGTGGAGGGAGTGCGAAAAAGAAAGGAAGAGGCGGAGGCAGTGGGAGAGCTGGGAAGGGGAGGGGAAAGAGGGAGAAAGCACGGACTACCTGAAATTGGAGGTCAATGTTCATACTGCTGGGGTGTAAACCACCCACGTGAAATATGAGGTGCTGCCCCTCCAACCCTCTTGATAGTGCATTTATCAACTATAATTGTTATATCTGGGAGGATTCCTAAGCAATAATGTCTGGAAGACTTTTATCTTATGGATGTACAGCAAGTGAGCTATAATCTGCGACCCCCCCCACCATCCAACCCCACAGTGACAATATGGCTCTCCCTGGTGTACTCTCCCAGCCTCTATGTAATGGAAAGCTATGATAAACCCTCGAGAGTCACACTATGTATTGCTGAACAGGGAGTGGTTGTGGAGCAGGGATGTTGCCTTGACTTGGTACCAATATCAAGCAGATGGCTTTCTTACTGAGATGTTAGCCGTGCCTCTGGTGTCAGTTAGCAGCCCTCTGGCCTGCAATCTGAAGGACTGGGTACCACATAAAAAGCTAGTTGACTCTCTATTTTGGCAAGAAGGAGAGCTATTTCTCACCAGAGACAACAATGTGAGTCCCCATCCATTCGCTCAAACGGATATTAAAAAAAATCTATCACTATTTTTTCAAAGATGAGCAGAAGATATGTATTGCGTCTAGGACACACATTGATACAAGAAACAAGCCTATCTCATTATTATAATGTGTAGGAAGGAACTGCAGATGCTGGCTACACTGAAGATAGACCCAAAATGCTGGAGTAACTCAGCAAGACAGGCAACATCTCTGGAGAGAAGGAATGGGTGATGTTTCGGGTTGAGACCCTTCTTCAGACTGAGACCAGCGTTATGTGTCTATCTTCATTATTATCATGATACTGTTGCGGAAGTTTAATGTACACAGATTGCCTACTTAAAAAAAATTCACTATAAGACATTTTGTGAGATCCTGAAAGTTCAATATAAATTGAAGTATTTATTTTTACCCCAAAGTTTATTTCTTGTTTTAAAATCAAACGTTTGCCAAAATGTTGCCTTGAATTAATTTCTGATGAAAAAAGACGACCTGGGTAATCAGTGCAGAATCTTTTTCTCCATGAATGAAACATCCTTCCGCCATCTCTCAGCGAACAAAGAGTTGAACTGTAGGAGTTGGCTGTTCAGTGCGGTCAGCCGCTGAACCCCAAAGACCAGGAAGGTTCCAATTCCATCTCAGGTCGATGGTGCAATGTCCGAGAAGAGCAGTAACAGGTTTTACAACTGGCTTTATGGTCACCGGTCTAGGGAACTGAAATAGTTCACCAGGGCTGTCACAATACACATGCACATCTGTTCCTCATATCGAGAGCGAACAGGGTCAAGCCAGGACTTGGCTTTTGTGAATGAATAGCTTTCTAACTTCCTCTAGTCAAGGGAAGCATTAAAGTCAAACAGACACAGCACGGGAACTGGCCTTTCTGCCCACTGTCCTTGCCAAGCAAGAACCACTTTTACACCATTCCTACATTAATCCCATTTTGTTTTGTTCTCCCCTCATTACCACCGCTCACCTGCACATGGGGGGGGGGGGGGGGGGTTACAGTGTACAGTTAACCTGCATATTGTTGGGTTGTGGGAGGAAACTCACACAGGGAGTACGTGCAGATTCCACACAGACAATACTGGAGGGTAGGATCAGACTCTTGTTATTGGAACCTGTTGTACCACTGTGTCTTAGCTGACTATAAATATAGAACTATTTTAAGATGGTTGTAGGTTCATAAGGGTATTAAAATAACACAAAGAAACACGAGAAACTGCAGATGCTGGAATCTTGAGCAAAACAGTCCATCATCGGCTCTGACCTTCCTTCCATCGAGGGGATCTATCGCAGTCGCTGCCTCAAAAAGGCTGGCAGTATCATGAAAGACCCACACCATCCTGGCCACACACTCATCTCCCTGCTACCTTCAGGTAGAAGGTACAGGAGCCTGAAGACTGCAACAACCAGGTTCAGGAATAGTTACTTCCCCTCAGCCATCAGGCTATTAAACCTGGCTCGGACAAAACTCTGATTATTACCAACCACTTTCTGTTATTTGCACTATCAGTTTATTTATTCATGTGTGTATATATTTATATCATGGTATATGGACACATTTATCTGTTTTGTAGTAAATGCCTACTATTTTCTGTGTGCTTAAGCAAAGCAAGAATTTCATTGTCCTATACAGGGACACATGACAATAAACGAACTTGAACTTGAACTTGAACATGCAGTGCTGGAGAAACTCAGGTCAGGCAGCATCTGTGCAGGGAGTGGACGGTTGATGTTTCAAGTCCAGGTTCTCTTTCAGACTAGATGTTTCAAGTTGGGTTCTGCTCCATTCTTTCAACAACTAGAGAGCGGTCCTGAGCTACTATCTACCTCAATGTAGACCCTCGGACTATCTTTAATCACATTTTACTGGGCTTTATCTTGGTCTACGTGTTATTTCCTTTATCCTCTATCTTTACACTGTAGACAGCTCGATTGGAATCATGTATAGTCTTTCCACTGACAGGACAACACGTGACAAAAAGCCTTTGCTGTACCTTTGTACCTTGGACAATAAACTAAACTAAACTAAGATCCTTCTTCAGTCTGAAGAAAGGTCCCGACCTGAAACAGTGTTCGTTCATTCCATTCACAGATGCTGTCTGATTACCTGAGTCACTCAAGCACTTTGTTTTTAAAAATATATTACAAGTTCATTAGCGACATTATCAAAAAAAGTCACTATGCAGTCCGTCCGGTGTGTGGGAAGGACTGTTATGATAATAGATAAAAAATAATGGAAGATTGTATGTGGACTGAGCAGCTGATATGGGTCTGTGCAACAGTTGCAAGTGTGAGTGGTGTTTGAGGAAATCTCCTGTGCTGATATCAACTCAAGTTCTTAGAGGCTCAATAAGCCACTGCACATCCAATATCTCTACTGAATGCAAAGGATCAAAGTAAAATCCTCACAAAATACTCAATTACTTTTATAACAGTCAATGCATTTTCATCCTGCGAAATCAGCAGCAAAGTACAGTACCAACATTTCTTGCAAAATAATGTTAATGTATTTAACCAGTTATTTAATGTAGTTAACCAGTTTTGGGCCACAAGTCTGGCTAGAAATTCTTGCGTGGCTTCATAGTGCAAAGGTTTGGCCAACTAGCAGCTTTGGCATTAGGTGCACCTGAACACATGCTCAAGATGTGCACTGCCTGGGACTGAGGTCGGGGTTGGTGGTTGAAATGGGGAGGATAGCTGACTAATATAGGCCCATCTGGGATCTGGGGCTGGGCTGTTGTTGTAGGAGGCCTGGTCTCATCAGAAGGTTGGGGTGAAATTGGTGGGTGAGGTGGCCTGAAATTTATCTTTCCTGAGCCTTGGGCCCACCCTAATCTGCTGTGATCACCCCTGGGATAACTTGGTCTAACCTCCCCTAAAATATTCCAAAAGAAGCAATGCACAGAGACTGATCTAATTTAATGCTATTTAAAAAAAAATAGAATTAACTGATTAACACTGGTATAACTCACACAAGGAACAACATTTAAAAGACATTTGGACAGGTGCATGGACCCGAAAAGGTTGACGGTCATGATCACATTGAATGGCTCGAAGGGCCGAATGGCCTACTCCTGCACCAATTGTCTATTGTCATAAGAGGGACATGGGCCAAACATAAGCAAATGCTACGAGCTTGGATGGGGCATATTGGTTGGCGGGGACTCGTTGAGCTGAAGAGCCTGTTTCGGTGCTGCACGTCTTGTGAATAAATATTTCAAAAATATCTTTAAATATTCCTAAACATGATTTCAATAATTTAATTCAAATGAAACGATTACAAGGGACTTTTTTGGGTGACCTTTAGCAAGATTTTCAAACTGTTCCTCCCAATACAATAGTTTATCACAGGATTTTGCCTGCCTATTCTTTCCTATATTAATCAAATCTTAATACATTAATGATCATAGAGTCATAGAGCCGTACAGCACAGAAATAGGCCTTTCAGCCCATCTTATTCATACTAACGAAGTTGGCATGCTGGGCTAGTCCCATGTTGCCCTCATTTGGCCATTCCTTCGAAACCCTTCCTATCCATATATCTGTCCAAATATATTTTAAAAGTCATAATTAAAAGACATAGTTGAAAACCAAAACATTTGACTTCCAGGAACAGAATCTTAAAAACAAGACTTGTTTTTAAGTTTGATTTATTTTTCGCGGTTATAAACATAGGGGGAACCAAAAAGCCGAAGATCTACTGGAAACAGTAGGGGGGTTATAAAAAATAAAATTCCATGCCAGCAGTAAATGGCAACTTGACAAAAATTGCACTTCATTCGTTTTGCCTTAAGAATGCTGCACCTGGCTTTTGGAACTGCTCGGGGAGACCACAGTTTGATCCTGTTGGTACGGTGCATTTTGAAGACTAAAAGAGGGAGAAAAATCCAATATGAAAAGCAACAGTGCTGGCATCATATAAAAGGAACTTTGTTGAAGAAACTTTATGGGAGAAGCTTCCAACTACTTTGTAATGGTTATTATTACTTAAAATGTATTCAATAACTAAATATATCCAATTTGGCCAAGCTTTGATTAAAACAAAAATCCCAAATTGGATTAAAAAAAAATGTTGAGCCCCATAAATAAACAATGCATGCTAAATAGCATGATGTAGGTGGGTATCTAAGTGAAATCAGCATAAAATCCTTCACGCCACAGAGCCATTGAACTTTTGGACCCGTTGGAGCCTGGCATATGTAAAGGAATCGCTCCATTGTAGATTTCACAAGAGTTTTTCTTTCAGGTACACAACTTTACGCAATCAGTACGATCTCACGTGGGTGTGCTTTCTCCAAGGTTGTACAAACAGAAGAGATATTCGTTCCTGTAAACTTAAAGTCGGACGGTCTGAAAGATGGACTGACTAGTGGCAGATTTACATTCTCATTTCCTACTCCAAACCTAGCCTAGCCTACCCGGAACTACCCTATAATTTAAATATAGGAACTATCATATAATATAAATATCTGATCACTCCAATGAAGGAGCTGTGAACGTTCGCTTATGACAAATTAAAAAAAGCTTTAACTTTGGAACTGTGACAGGGATCGATAAATTGTGTGTACAAAGACTTTGTATTGCATTAGAAATTTACCCAAGCGTCAAAAATATTTCCTAATGTAGTCCTAAAGCAGAAATGAGAGAGGGAGAGTTATTTATATGTATGGACTTCATCCAGATCCAAGTAGGAAGGAAGTTTGGGGAGTTTTTTTACATTGTTTCACAATTTTTATAAAGGGCCCACGATGGCATTTCAAGTCAAGAAGTTTATTCGTCACATAAATTTAATAACTTCACTAAAATATTCTTCCGTTTCACCTTCCTTGACAACACGTTTTTTATTTATAAGGCTTGATTGAATTCTTCACTTTAAAAGAACAATTTGTGTTCAGTTCAGTTTTATGTTTTTATGGGATTTTTAAGCCTTACGTTTACGCTAAGAGTGTTATGAAATGTTGGCAGTTCAAATCACTGATTGTCCTATAGATTGAAAAGAAATGTGTAAATTGAGTATAGACAGTGAGTTTGAGCTATGAAGAATTAAGAAGGAACTAAAATGTAAAGTCACTGCTTACACTGAGTGAGTTGATCTCAGCCAATCTTCTTCTTATCGAGTCCACACACAAGAATAGAAGTTGTTCAGCCAGAGCTGAACACACTTCTCGGCATCTGCATACAATGGTGTTTGTCTTGTCGCTTCTTGTGCTTCTTGTGCGTGGTGGTGGTGGTGGTGGAAAGATTGGTGGAAACAGGGCTGCGACGTGAATGCTCTTTCCTTGACCCCATCACAGCCAACGAAGGTGATAAACGAACCTTAATGCCCATGATTTAGTGAACACAGTTGTATTTCTCCCATCTATTTCTCTCTTTGCTAGTGAGTGCTTCCCTTTGGTGGTGGGATCAGGATTATCAGAAACAACGCACAATTGAGTCATGGAGCTGTACAGCATTGAACCAGGCCCTTTGGCCCATTTGCCTGCATTTGACCCATAGCCCTCAAAACCATTTCTATCCGTACATCTGTCCCAATGTCTTTTAAAAGACATAATTGTATTGGCTTCTACACCTTCTTTTGTCAGCTCATTCCAGATACCGATTACCCTTCGAGAGAAAAAGTTACCACTGAGGTCTTTCTTAAATCTCTCCCCTATCACCTTAAACCTAAACCCTTTAGTTATAGAATCCTTTACCATGGGAAAAAGATTGTGAGCATTTACTTTATCCATGCCCCTCATGATCTTGTACACCTTGATAATGTTACCCCTCAGCCTCCGACTCTCTAAAGAACAAAGTCAACAATGATACTTAGTTTAAGACCAGTAAAAGCAGGGCGAAGGGCGGGTGGTTGCAGAGAACTGTTGCTCTCTCTGAGCACAATAGCAGCCTCTGAGAATGAGTTTAATAAAGTGACCTGTTGAGAACAACAACTTGTACTTGGCAAACATTTGAACATAGGACAAATTCTTATCAGCATTCAATCAGCATTATTCAGGTGGAATATGGTCAGTGTAACTATACACAGTGTGCCATCATCTTTTCCATATCTAAATTTATTAACATCCGTGCACTTTCCTCTCTCTCTCTCTCTCTAGGTAGTGTACACAATGGGACTGTAATGGACTTTGTATTGTAAGGCAGGTGGGAGCACATTGTTCCCGTGACATCAGGGAATAACACTGGGCCTTGTCAAAAATAGGCTTTCTGCAGAGAGCAATTCCTCTTTTGCAAACCAGGCAACCTGCTAAGATTATAGAGTGGCCTACACATTGAAGAGGGGGGAAAGGATTGGTACAAAAATAGCTCTGTTGAAAGCTCTCTCAGAAAAAATATTCTTATTAAACACAAAGTGAAATTATCTGGGGTTACCACGTCTCATTGCTCTCCACCATAAGCTGCTGCAAGAAGCCCTGATACTGGAAGTTAAGATTGTAGAGTTTTACGAACAATAGATGGATAGATGGATGTATATGTGCAGGAAGGAACTGCAGATAAGTCCCATGCAGTCAGAAACAGGTGAATTGATCATGGGGAACAAGGACATGGCAGACCAATTGAATAACTACTTTTGTTCTGTCTTCACTAAGGAAGACATAAATAATCTGCCGGAAATAGCAGGGGACCGGGGGTCAAATTAGACAGAGGAACTGTGTGAAATCCAGGTTAGCCGGGAAGTGGTGTTAGGTAAATTGAATGGATTAAAGGCCGATAAATCCCCAGGGCCAAATAGGCTGCATCCCAGAGTACTTAAGGAAGTAGCCCCAGAAATAGTGGATGCATTAGTGATAATTTTTCAAAACTCTTTAGATTCTGGAGTAGTTCCTGAGGATTGGAGGGTAGCTAATGTAACCCCACTTTTTAAAAAGGGAGGGAGAGAGAAAACGGGGAATTACAGACCAGTTAGTCTAACGTCGGTAGTGGGGAAACTGCTAGAATCAGTTATTAAACTGATGCACTAGGGGCGCTGCACTGGCAGCAGCCTCTACCTACAGCCTGTCTGTATTTCTATCTTTTCTTTTATTTTTAGTTAGTCCAATGTCTGTTTTGGGGGGAAACTTTTACTTTTCTATGTGGGGGAGGGGGGCAGGGTAAGGGGGAAACCGTTTCCCAGTCTCTTCCTGGCGGGGACGCGACTATTTCTCCGAGTCGCGTCCTCGCCCCCCACCTCGCGGCATACCAGCTGGATCGGAGCGGCCTTTCCTGCCGGGGACCGGGAACCGGACCAGGGCTGCTACAGCGGCGGCGCAGCGCTGGGGTCACCGCGGAGCGGGCGATGTCTACCTGGGTCGCCGTTTGGAGCTCCGGAGCATTGAGCCGTTGCTCCAACATCGTGGAGCTCTGGTGCGGAGAGCTTCCAACGCGTAGAGCTTCCAAAGTAGACTATTATCTGAATGGTGGCCGATTAGGAAAGGGGGAGATGCAACGAGACCTGGGTGTCATGGTTCACCAGTCATTGAAAGTAGGCATGCAGGTGCAGCAGGCAGTGAAGAAAGCGAATGGTATGTTAGCTTTCATAGCAAAAGGATTTGAGTATAGGAGCAGGGAGGTTCTACTGCAGTTGTACAGGGTCTTGGTGAGACCACACCTGGAGTATTGCGTACAGTTTTGGTCTCCTAATCTGAGGAAAGACATTCTTGCCATAGAGGAAGTACAGAGAAGGTTCACCAGACTGATTCCTCGGATGTCAGGACTTTCATATGAAGAAAGACTGGATAGACTCGGTTTGTACTCGCTAGAATTTAGAAGATTGATGGGGGATCTTATAGAAACTTACAAAATTCTTAAGGGGTTGGACAGGCTATATGCAGGAAGATTGTTCCCGATGTTGGGGAAGTCCAGAACAAGGGGTCACAGTTTAAGGATAAGGGGGAAACTTTTAGGACCGAGATGAGGAAAACATTTTTCACACAGAGAGTGGTGAATCTCTGGAATTCTCTGCCACAGAAGGTAGTTGAAGCCAGTTCGTTGGCTATATTTAAGAGGGAGTTAGATGTGGCCCTTGTGGCTAAAGGGATCAGGGGGTATGGAGAGAAGGCAGGTACAGGATACTGAGTTGGATGACCAGATTGAATGGCGGTGCAGGCTCGAAGGGCCGAATGGCCTACTCCTGCACCTATTTTCTATGTTTCTATATTTCTATGCTGGTTTACACCGAAGATAGATACAACATCTGTAACTCAGATTTTGGAGTAACTCAACGGAACAGGCCGCATCTCTGGAGAGAAGGAATGGGTGACGTTTTGGTCCAGAGCCCTTCTTTAGGCAGACAGATGGATATAGAAAAAGATAAGAGATAGATAATAGATAGATATAGGTAAGAGACAGATGATAGACAGATGGATTATAGATAGATTGATAAATTTAAAAATAAGAACAGCAAAACAAAAAAGTAACAAATGTCCATTTCAACTACCAGCGAGTTTAGCGGTATGAACTTAACTGCTAAATTATGTGGCCTTCTCATCCAAAGTAATTATGAAGCACTAATTGGAACTGGAATTGGAACTAAACCACCACCTTCTCCAATGAGAGGGGCAGTGTTAAAACAATGCTCCCACTCATGCTAACATCAGCACTTATGATAACATCAACAGAGACATGAGCAAAGCTTTTATGGGACTTAAAATGCACTTGCAGGGTTCTTTAAAAAAAAAATTGCTTATGTTACTAAAGACAAGGATGTTTAAGATTCCTTTGGGAGCACGTCCTGAATCAGTCTGTTTCACATCATGCTAGCGCAGTTTCCATCAGCTAGATTTACTACCCCAGGTTTCCTCTTCTAAACAGAATACTTGTCTCTGCAAAGATTACATTTAAGGCCTGCTTTTATGTTAAACAGCGGTTGAGAGCTTTTCACTACAGCCCTAAATTTTGGGAATTTCTCATTCTCTTTGTAGTCCCCTGACTGGATTCCAACAAAGCAAAATAATTCCCCCCAGACACAAGAGGCTGGAGATGCTGGAATCTTGGGCACAACACAAAGAGTTGGAGAAACTCTGTAGGAAGGAACTGTAGATGCTTGGTTCACACAGAAGATAGACACAAGATGCTGGAGTAACAGTGGGACAGACAGCATCTCTGGAGAGAAGGAATGAGTGATGTTTCAGGTCGAGACCCTTCTTCTGAAGGGTAAATCTTCGGAGTTACTCCAGCATTTTCTGTCTATCTTTTCTGGAGGATCTCTACGGGTCAGGCAGCAACTTGTGGAGCGAATGGAAAGATGATGTTTTGGGTCGGGATCCTTCAGACAGTTGAATGCCAGACAGAAAGAGGAAGAAAGACACACTATCTCATCTGACTGCACACAAGCAACTATAACACTTTAATGCTTACCCACAAAGAGTTAAGGATTAAGAAATATCTTCAGGCCCAGTGGCAGTGAAAGAAGAGCAATAAACAAGTTTGGTTGCTAATTGGAGGCAACATTTTTACTAAACACTTTTCCGACTCAGAACGCAGTTGTATACTATTAAAAAAAATACATTTAAACACAATCTGTTACCAGTATCTTCTATTTGCACGACATTGGAAATAAAAAGACTTAAATCCACCAAGTTATTAATCAAATCCCCCAGAATATATGAATGAGCTAATGTTCAATTAAAATGTAATTGCCATATAGTACTTCCTTTATTGAAAAAAGTAGTTTTAAGGTTAAGCTGTGATATTAATATACGAAGTAAAATAAGGCTTTATTCAGAAGGTTTCCATAAAAAAAACAAGATCTACTTATAGTTACGGCAAATGAAATGTTTTTGTAATAAGAAGGTGGATTAGGCGAAAAATCACATAGTCCTATTTTTATTTTTTATGTTTACAAGTGGCGAAACGTGGGCGACGTTTTTTTAAAACAAAGTAGGTAAAACTCAGAGAACTAAAGTTGCAAAAGGTAAAACTCTAAGAGGACTAAAGTTGCAAAGTTATTTTGGTTTTAAATGCCCGGGACGCGACTGTATTTTAGTGCATAGTTGTCCTTATTTTTTCCCCTGAAAGTGCAGTTTCCAGCCCTATCCGTGTTGTTTCTGCGGAACACTTCATGTTCGCTCAGATCAGACTAATAACACAAAGTAGATCATCGCGTGATAAGCACAGAGGGGGGGGGGGGGGGGGGGGGAGGAGAGCGCTTCGCTGTTGCAACAAGAAATTAAACCATCAAAAACTATGATCTCACCTGATTTATGGAAATGCTTCGAGTGATACCATATAAATCCCCGGGATCGCCAAGCTGCATAGGTAAAGTTTTCCTTCAATAATAATTCTGTGCAGCTGACTTCAGTGATGGTTTCAAAAGACTTGTTTTTCTTGCTACAGTCAGTTGTTTGCCCAAGGGATTCTGCGATTGGTTCATTTCCTCTTTCACGGGCTCAGATTTCGCTCTCTTTTTTTTAATGAATGACCCGACTCAGTCAATGATATGACACGGATTCCTCTCCCAGCCTATGGAAGGTGAGAACAGAGGTGTTTAAATGACTTGGAGGAGGTTCGCCGCCCCCGTCTCCAGCCCAGGAACCAATGGGTTTTTAGGCGCCGTGTTCCATTCATAGTTCTGATCCTCTGCCATGGCCTCTCATTCACAAAAAAAACCTTCAAGGGGTCATTCATAAAATCTGGAACGAGTGGAAGTGAGTATTTATTCAGGCAAAATACATTAAAACGTCTCTTTTAAAAAAAAAAGAAAGGCTTAACTGCGATTTTTTTTCTTGGAATAGTATTTTGCAAACTAAATTTCAAAACTAAATTTTCTAAAGTTTATTTAACAAACAAGCAATAAGATGATACTCGAAGATATCTGCAGCAGATTTGCCCTCAGTGCGCATACACACTGGGCTATTGTTTGCAGCGAAAATCTGGAGTTAATTTGGATTATATCTGGCCTTAAATTATATATAGGGTGTATCAAGCATGCCCCAGAATTGCATCATGCAAACATCCCCTCCTCGCTTTCTACTGACATTATTTGATTCAAAAGTCGTAAAACTATTAACCCTTTAAATCCTACATAAACAGATGTGCAAGTTTAACGCTTTTGTGTTTCTTTCCAGAGGTGGAATTTGTTAACAAACCCGATTTGTACTCTCAGTCTGAAGAAGGGTTTCGACCCGAAACGTCACCAATTCCTTTTCTCCAAAGAGGCTGAGTTACTGCAGCATTTTATGTCTATATTTGCAGTAAACCAGCATCTGCAGTTTATCCCTACTTGGATATGTAAAAAGTTGATCAGAGAAAGAGGCGACATTTTTGCCATTTGTGCTTTGAAGGAATAAACTTAAGGAAATCGGTTTGAATGTGGTGAGCAGAGAACTTAAAAGGAAAATGCAAAGCACTGAAGGAACTCAGCAGGTCAAGCAGCACATATTGTGGATTGGTAGTCTGTCTATTGCCTGACCCACTGAGATCTTCCAGCACTGAAGACAGACATAAAATTCTGGAGTAACTCAGCGGGTCAGCCAGCATCTTTGGAGAAAAGGAATAGATGACACTTTGGGTCAGGACCCTTCTTCAGATTGATTGTAATGGGGGAGGGGAGAAAGCTGGGGGCAGGCCAAAGTCTGGTAAGTGATCATAAGGTCAATTTCGCTTGGGCAGTTTACACCCCAGTGGTATGAACATTGACTTCTCTAATTTCAGGTAATCCCTGTTTTCTCCTCCCCTTCTCAGCTCTCCCTCAGCCCACTGTCTCCGCCTCTTCCTTTCTTCTTCCCGCTCCCCCCACCCTCACATCAGTCTGAAGAAGGGTCTCAACCCGAAACGTTGCCTATTTCTTTTGCTCCATAGATGCTGCCTCACTCGCTGAGTTTCTCCAGCATTTATGTCTACCTTCGATTTTCCAGCATCTGCAGTTCCTTCTTAAACATAAGGTCATAAGTGATAGGAGCAGAATTGGATCATTCAGCTGATCAAGTCTATTCTGCCATTCAATCATGACTCCACCTCCTAACCCCATTCTCCTGTCTTCTCCCCACAACCCCTGACACTTGTACTAATCAAGAATCTATCTATCTCTGTCTTAAGGTGGATAGGTGGAAAAAGGTGAGGTAGATGGTTGGACAAAGGCCGGAGCTGAAAAGATAAAGTGTGAGATAAGGATGGAAGAGGTGTGAATTGTGAAGGCATAAGGAACTGCAGATAGACTACCTATCTGTCTGCAGTATCTGTCCTTCAGCACTTTATTTTTTTGCTCACAATTCCAACATCTGCAGATTCTTGTTTCTTCAGAGGAAATGTTTGTTGGGAATAGGGATTAGAAATGCCCTCGATATCAGCATTAACTCTTTAAATCCAAGCTGCAATAACTGTAGTTTATAAAGTACAAATGGCCTCCAATGGGACAAAATGAAGGTAGATTATACTCTGAAGAAGGGTCTCGACCCGAAACGTTGCCTATTTCCTTCGTTCCATAGAAGCTGCCTCACCCGCTGAGTTTCTCCAGCATTTTTGTTTACCTTAGATTGTACTCTGCATGCCTTTGGCATTCCTGATCACCTTTCACCTTTGTATCATCATTAGGCAGGGTGGGGCTGCATCTGCCTGATTCCATTCCTAACTACCCATTCAAGAGAGATTTAGCTCTTAGGGCTAAAGGAATTAGGGGATATGGGGAAAAAACAGGAATGGGGTACTGATTTTAGATGATCAGCCATAATCATATTGAATGGGGGTACTGGCTCGAAGGGCTGAATGGCCTATTCCTTAACCTGTTTTTCTGTGTTTCCATTCATAATCAACTGGAACATCATTCCTTTTGCTTGTCCATTCTATTTGCTGGTGTCCCAATCATCTATCTTATTTATAAGAACAGAACTTGGGCAGACATCCTCTGAAGTGCTATCAAAACGGTCCCTTACCCCATTCCTATTTCCCAGTAGCTCTGTAACCAAAAAACAAAAGGCTGGAGGAACTCAGGTGGTCAGGCAGTATTTGTAGAGGGAATGGACAGATAATGTTTTGGGTTGGAACTTTTCATCAGACTGATCTGCAATTAACTTCCTCGTGCACACATAATCTGTCATTTGATTCCTTTGATAGTCATCTACACCAGGGGACAATTTACGGTAGTGAATTAATCTTGCAATGCTTCCTTGGGATGTGAGATGAAACAAGAGCATCTGCCAGGGTGTAACAAGGTCATGGTAAGAACATCGAAACTCCATGCAGACTGAGGATAGTTCAATCTGACCAAGATGTCCCATTTGCCCGTGTTTGGCCCAATCCCTCAAAACCTTTCCTATCTCATCTGCCCATCATCTGTCTTTCGACGTCGGGACAGGTCGGGGTGTGCTCGACCTGTCCCGATGTCGGCGTCCCGACCAGAGGGCTTGAACATCGGGCCATCTATAGCGGCGACTACGGAGGGTCAGGGCCCCGACCATGGGTGACCAAGGGAGGAGGAGGAGGACTGCTGAAACTGTAGTGCCTTCCTCCACAGTGAAGAATGCTGTGGTGGATGTCTGTGTTGAATTATGTTGAATATTATTTCCTTTTTTAATTGTAACGCTGCATGGTAAATTCATTTCACAGCACCTTACGGTGTGTGTGACAAATACATTTGAACCTTTCCATTCATTCTAGGTAAATGTGTTGGTTTCTTATTTTTGCATAGACCGAGATACAGTGAAAAGCTTTTGTTTGTGTGCTATCCAGCCGTCAAATCATACTACACATAAGTACGATCAAGCCGTACACAGGTACAACAGGTAGTGCAAAGGGAGAAATACCAACATGGAGAATGTAGTGAGTGTCCCAAGGCAGCAGTACTAACTGCTGTGCCGCTATGCCCAGTCCAATTTTTCATCTGCATGGAAGTCCAAAAATGCAGCTTCAATTTCTACTTGTACGCTGATAACATCCACCTCAGCCACACCTCCAACTCTCTTAATCTAACCCAGAGTCTAGCAGCAAAGTGGTGGGGCCATTAGAGCCACTGCCTCACAGCCCCCAGTGAAGCTGGTTCAATCCTGACCTCGGGTACTGACAGTGTGAGGTTTCAGGCACTCCCTGTGACCACGTGGATATCTCCTGGGTGCTCTGGTTTCCTCGCCCATCGCAAAGGCGTGTAGTTGGCATGTTAGTTGGTCACTGAAAATTGCTTAGAGTGCTCAAGCAAGTGGGGGAATCTGAGGGGGTATTAAGGAGGTGAGTTATGCCCCTGTCCCACTTAGGAAACCTGAACGGAAACCTCTGGAGACTTTGCGCCCCACCCAAGGTTTCCGTTCAGGTTTCCTAAGTGGGACAGGGGCATTAGGATAGGATTTAGGTTTATTATTGCCATGTGTGCTGAGGCACAAAGGAAAGCTTTTGTTTGCATGCTATCCAATCAAATCAGATAAGACTATACAGGAATACAATCAAGCCATACAGAAGTACAATGGGTAGAGGAAAGAGAAAAACTAGAGTTTCTCAGCATTGCAGCCTGACAATTCCAGAGGAAAAGTCCATTGTCCGCAATGAGGTTGGTTGCAAAATCAAAACAAGCTTATGGAAGGATTGTTTAGTTGTCTGATCAGAGAGGGGAAGAAGCTGCTCCTGAGCCTGGTTTCTGTATCTTCTGCCCGACGGGAGAGGGGGGGAAGAAGGAATGACCAGGGTGGGAGAATAAAATGTAATTTGTGTAGGATTAGTGTCAATGGGCACTGACCAGTCAGAACTATTTCTAACAGGAAACACAAAGTGCTGGTGGATCTTAGCGGGTCAGGCAGCATCTGTGGAGGGTACACAAAATTGCTGGAGAAACTCAGCGGGTGCAGCAGCATCTATGGAGCGAGGGAAATAGGCGATGTTTCGGGCCGAAACCCTTCTTCAGACTCTGTGGAGGGACTGGTCAGAAGGAACCTTCTTCATACAAAAAGAATTCAGGCTGAAGAAGGATTCTGACCTGAACTGTCACTTCTCCATTCCTTCCACAGCAGCTGCTAGACCTGCTGAGTTCCTCCAGCTCTTTGTGTTTTACTCAAGATTCCAGCATCCGCAGTTTTGTATGTTAGCACTATTTATATGCTACTAGACCAAGTGCAGACCCGTTGGGTCTGCTCCCCCAACGCAGCCGTTCCCTACCCGTAGCCCCCACGGGAGACGTGGTCCTCCAACTCAAGCCGTTCCCGAACATAAGCAGTGCAGCTGTTGTTAAATGGCGTCTTTGAGGCGAGAGGAGGGCGCCAGCAGCCGTTATGGTTGCTGGCCAGCAGGAGGCGACAAAATGAGTGAGTGGGGGGTGAAGGATTTTATTAAAAATGTGTACATAAACACGACAAAATTTAATCAGGAGTGGATACTTGGAATGAAAAGTGAAATCTCTACCGAAATGGAAAAAATCTCGGCGTTTCTGCTTCTGGTGTTGGCGTAGCAATGAATCAGAGGCTGGCACCCACAAGTCAGGCAGAAACACACACACACACACACACACACACACACACACACACACACACACACACACACACACACACACACACACACACACACACACACACACACACACACACAAAGTTTTAATATTAGATAGATAGATAGATAGATAGATAGATAGATAGATAGATAGATAGATAGATAGATAGATAGATAGATAGATAGATAGATAGATAGATAGATAGATAGATAGATAGATAGATAGATAGATAGATATGAATCTGTGCCTCCATGACTAGCTGTGAATATTTTTAGAAACCTTGGCTGAAACACACAGCACAGGACGTGGCAAATTCTTCCTTTTAATCAATGTGCCAAAGCCTTTGTGGAGTATGCAGGAGGTTTTTTGATTGAATTGATTGAAAGACCCAGCATGAAAACAGGTCCTTTGGCCCACTGAGTCCACGCCGATCATCATGTCACCCATTCACACTACTTCTATGTTATTTCACTTTTGCATCCACCCCCAATACACTAGGGACAATTCACAGAGGCCAGTTAACCCACAAACCCGCTCGTCCTTGGGAAACCGGAGTACCCAGAGGGAAATCACGAGTCGCAGAGAGAACAGGCAAATTCCACCAGACAGTTCTACCATGCAGTCAGGATTGAACCCAGTTCTTTGGTGCTACGAGGCAGCACCTCTACCAGCTGCAGCACTGCACTGCCCGATTTTTCTATCAACCAGCATATATTTGATGTGTGGGGGAGAATTGTGGGAGAGGAAACCCACACAGTCTCAAGGAGGCCTTAGGAAAAAAATCACTCAGGACCAGAGATCAGGATCGAACCCTGGCCACAGGAGCCGTGAGGTCTATCTGGAGCATCATGGTGCTGCTATTCGTCTGGTGGATATACACTGGTCCCTTGTGCTAATCAACTCCTCAAAACTGTGTACAGTGCAAACCATTCCACAAATGTGCATCTACTCAGTGGAGGTTGAGGCTCTAAAGGTGGACACCATCAAGCATTGGATGAATTATATCAATTTTCTTCTTCGTGTCCGGCCATCTTCTATATCATGTCTTTCCGGTCGGTCAGTGACGGTTGACGGTCGGTGGTTGCAGAATTGGCTACTTCAGTCAGTCACTGTGATACAGTTTCTGTCGTCAGCATTGCCCGGGGATGCGCCACGTGGAGGCTTCTGCTTGCATCTCATTATATCTATTTGCTGCGTGTGTTTGTTTAAAAAGGCCATGAAGGAAAGTCTACACAATGCATGCAGACGGAATGGGGAAACACTGCAAACTGATGGGGACTGGTTTAGTTTTGGTTTAGCTTAGCTTATAGATACAGCGCGGAGACGGGCCCTTCGGCCCACCGACTCCGCGCCGACCCGCATACTAACATTATGCTGCACACAATAAGGACAATTTACAATAATACCACGCAAATCAACCCACAAACCTGTACGTGCATCTTTGGAATGTGAGAGGAAACCGGAGATCCCGGAGAAAACCCACGCATGTTCATGGGGAGAAAGTACAAACTCCGTGCAAACAGCATAGTCAGGATCGAACCCGGGTCTGTGGAGCTGGAAGGCAGCAACTCTTCCCCTGTGCCTCCATCCCACCCAGTTCCACTAAGAATGCACAATGGATGACAGATGGAAAATGTAATATGTTTTTATGGTTCCACTTTCTAAGGTAAGAGTGCAGGAGTACAACATCTGTGGAATAGCTTCTGGCCTTAAATCTTATCCTGGTGGTGAAATCATTGGTACAACAAAATACCATTTTATGCTGCCATTATAAGAGGTCCATTCATGGAATTTTAGCTATTGGGAGCCAACTCACGTACTCTGATCCCCTAGTATCCAAACTAAACATGAACAACATAATTCAGAACCAATTCAGTAACAACGGTTCTGAACTTAAAGAAAGGTAACTTTGAGGGTATGAGACGTGAATTGGCCAAGATTGACTGGCAATTAGTTCTAAAAGGGTTGACGGTGGATATGCAATGGAAGGTATTTAAAGACTGCATGGATGAACTACAAAAATTGTTCATCCCAGTTTGGCAAAAGAATAAATCAGGGAAGGTAGTGCATCCGTGGATAACAAGGGAAATCAGGGATGATATCAAAGCAAAAGATGATGCGTACAAATTAGCCAGAAAAAGCAGCATACCAGAGGACTGGGAGAAATTCAGAGACCAGCAGAGGAGGACAAAGGGCTTAATTAGGAAAGGGAAAATAGATTATGAAAGAAAACTGGCAGGGAACATAAAAACTGACTGCAAAAGTTTTTATAGATTTGTGAAGAGAAAGAGATTAGTTAAAACAAATGTAGGTCCCTTGCAGTCAGAAACAGGTGAGTTGATCATGGGGAACAAGGATATGGCGGACCAATTGAATAACTACTTTGGTTCCATCTTCACTAAGGAAGACATAAATAATCTGCCGGAAATAGCAGGGGTCAAAGGAGATAGAGGAACTGAGTGAAATCCAGGTTAGTCGGGAAGTGGTGTTGGGTAAATTGAATGGATTAAAGGCCGATAAATCACCAGGGCCAGATAGGCTGCATCCCAGAGTACTTAAGGAAGTAGCTCCAGAAATAGTGGATGCATTAGTGATAATTTTTCAAAACTCTTTAGATTCTGGAGTAGTTCCTGAGGATTGGAGGGTAGCTAATGTAACACCACTTTTTAAAAAGGGAGGGAGAGAGAAAATGGGGAATTACAGACCAGTTAGTCTAACATCGGTAGTGGGGAAACTGCTAGTCAGTTATTAAAGATGGGATAGCAGCACATTTGGAAAGTGGTGAAATCATTGGACAAAGTCAGCATGGATTTACGAAAGGTAAATCATGTCTGACGAATCTTATAGAATTTTTCGAGGATGTAACTAGTAGAGTGGATAGGGGAGAACCAGTGGATGTGTTGTATCTGGACTTTCAGAAGGCTTTTGACAAGGTCCCACATAAGAGATTAGTATACAAACTTAAAGCACACGGTATTGGGGGTTCAGTATTAATGTGGATAGAGAACTGGCTGGCAAACAGGAAGCAAAGAGTAGGAGTAAACGGGTCCTTTTCACAATGGCAGGCAGTGACTAGTGGGGTACCGCAAGGCTCAGTGCTGGGATCCCAGCTATTTACAATTTATATTAATGATCTGGATCAGGGAATTGAAGGCAACATCTCCAAGTTTGCGGATGACACTAAGCTGGGGGGCAGTGTTAGCTGTGAGGAGGATGCTAGGAGACTGCAAGGTGACTTGGATAGGCTGGGTGAGTGGGCAAATGTTTGGCAGATGCAGTATAATGTGGATAAATGTGAGGTTATCCACTTTGGTGGCAAAAACAGGAAAGCAGACTATTATCTAAATGGTGGCCGATTAGGAAAAGGGGAGATGCAGCGAGACCTGGGTGTCATGGTACACCAGTCATTGAAAGTAGGCATGCAGGTGCAGCAGGCAGTAAAGAAAGCGAATGGTATGTTAGCTTTCATAGCAAAAGGATTTGAGTATAGGAGCAGGGAGGTTCTACTGCAATTGTACAGGGTCTTGGTGAGATCACACCTGGAGTATTGCGTACAGTTTTGGTCTCCAAATCTGAGGAAGGACATTATAGCCATATAGGGAGTGCAGAGAAGGTTCACCAGACTGATTCCTGGGATGTCAGGACTGTCTTATGAAGAAAGACTGGATAGACTTGGCTTATACTCGCTAGAATTTAGGAGATTGAGAGGGGATCTTATAGAAACATACAAAATTCTTATGGGGTTGGACAGGCTAGATGCAGGAAGATTGTTCCCGATGTTGGGGAAGTCCAGGACAAGGGGTCACAGCTTAAGGATAAGAGGGAAATCCTTTAGGACCGAGATGAGAAGAAACTTTTTCACACAGAGAGTGGTGAATCTCTGGAACTCTCTGCCACAGAGGGTAGTTGAGGCCAGTTCATTAGCTATATTTAAGAGGGAGTTAGATGTGGCCCTTGTGGCTAAAGGGATCAGGGGTATGGAGAGAAGGCAGGTACGGGATACTGAGTTGGATGATCAGCCATGATCATATTGAATGGCGGTGCAGGCTCGAAGGGCCGAATGGCCTACTCTTGCACCTATTTTCTATGTATCTATGCTATTCGTCTGGTGGATATACACTGGTCCCTTGTGCTAATCAACTCCTCAAAACTGTGTACAGTGCAAACCATTCCACAAATGTGTATCTACTCAGTGGAGGTTGAGGCTCTAAAGGTGGACACCATCAAGCATTGGATGAATTATATCAATTTTCTTCCTCGTGTCCGGCCATCTTCTATATCACATCTTTCCGGTCGGTCAGTGATGGTTGACGGTCGGTGGTTGCAGAATTGGCTACTTCAGTCAGTCACTGTGATACAGTTTCTGTCGTCAGCATTGCCCGGGGATGCGCCACGTGGAGGCTTCTGCTTGCATCTCATTATATCTATTTGCTGCGTGTGTTTGTTTAAAAAGGCCATGAAGGAAAGTCTACACAATGCATGCAGACGGAATGGGGAAACACTGCAAACTGATGGGGACTGGTTTAGTTTTGGTTTAGTTTAGCTTATAGATACAGCGCGGAGACGGGCCCTTCGGCCCACCGACTCCGCGCCGACCCGCATACTAACATTATCCTGCACACAATAAGGACAATTTACAATAATACCACGCAAATCAACCCACAAACCTGTACGTACATCTTTGGAATGTGAGAGGAAACTGGAGATCCCGGAGAAAACCCACGCAAGGTCATGGGGAGAAAGTACAAACTCCGTGCAAACAGCATAGTCAGGATCGAACCCGGGTCTGTGGAGCTGGAAGGCAGCAACTCTTCCCCTGTGCCTCCATCCCGCCCAGTTCCACTGAGAATGCACAATGGGTGACAGATGGAAAATGTAATATTTTTTTATGGTTCCACTTTCTAAGGTAAGAGTGCAGGAGTACAACATCTGTGGAATAGCTTCTGGCCTTAAATCTTATCCTGGTGGTGAAATCATTGGTGCAAGAAAATACCATTTTATGCTGCCATTATAAGAGGTCCATTCATGGAATTTTAACTATTGGGAGCCAACTCACGTACTCTGATCCCCTAGTATCCAAACTAAACAAAACCACCATAAAACAAGTGAAGAGGAATGAAATACCACTTGACACATCCACAGTCCGAGTCGGTTCTGTTACAACAAAGCTGAACTCTTGTGTCTTCATCAATATAGTTCCTGATTTTCCCTCCAATGTGGTTAAATCTCTCTCACAATACACCTTCCCGATCCATCTATGGAATGCCAGCTGGTGAAGGGGAGTGCTGCTCTGATGGATAGGCCATCTTTTGAGGACATGTTGCCCTGAAACCCTATCGGTCCTTTCAGTTAGAAAGAACAGATCCAGTGATACAGTTTTGAAGAAAAGCAATCTGATTGCCCCATTACAGGAAAGATGTGGTGGGTTAGGAGAGGGTGCAGAGGAGGTTTACCAGAATGCTGCCTAGATAGACAATAGACAATAGGTGCAGGAGTAGGCCATTCGGCCCTGCGAGCCAGCACTGCCATTTAATGTGATCATGGCTGATCATCCCCAATCAGTACCCTGTTCCTATCTTCTCCCCATATCCCCTGACTCAGCTATTTTTAACAGCCCTATCTAGCTCTCTCATTAAGGCAACCAGAGAACCTGCCTCCACCATCCTCTGAGGCAGAGAATTCCACAGACTCATAACTCTCTGTGAGAAAAAGTGTTTCCTTGTATCCGTTCTAAATAGCTTACTCCTTATTCTTAAACTGTGGCCCCTGGTTTTGGACTCCCCCAACATCGGGAACATGTTTCCTGCCTCTAGCGTGTCCAAACCCTTAACGATCTTATATGTTTCAATGAGATGCCCTCTCATCCTTCTAAACTCCAGAGTGTACAAGCCCAGCCGCTCCATTCTCTCAGCATATGACAGTCCCGCCATCCTGGGAATCAACCTTGTAAACCTACGCTGCACTCCCTCAATAGCAAGAATGTCCTTCCTCAAATTAGACATTAGATAAGACGGTCTCAGCCACAGGGAGAGGTCGGATAAAATGATTGTATTCTCAGGAAAGTCGGTGGTTGAGGGGAGAATTGATAAAGCATATAAAATTATAAGAGGCATAGACAGGGTGGACAATCAGAACCATTTTCCCCCAGTGGAAATATAAAGTGAGAGGGGGAAAGTTTAATGGAGATATGTGGGACAAGTTTTTTACAGAGAGTGGTGGAGGTTTGGAACGCACTGCCAGAGGTGGTGGTGGAGGCAGATATGATAGTGGCGTTTAAGAGACTTTTAGATAGGCACATTTACGTGTCTTTATGTGATGGGATGTTACAGAAATACATGTCTTCAAAGAAAAATGTAGCCATTCATCAGGGCTCAGTGAAAATGGATGGAGCTCTGGTTTATAGAGGGGATATTTCACTTGCATTTCATTAACATAGAACAACGCAACGTCTGTGCTGAACAAGATGACAAAACCAACTCTAATCTGCCTACACATGGTCCATATCCCACCATTCTCAGTTTATCCAAAAGTCCCTTCAATTCCATTACCCTGATCTGCCCCCATGACCACCCCTGGTCGTGCGATCCAGACACTCTGTGTAAAAAACATGCTGCGCTCATCTCCTTTAAACTTTGCCCCTCTTTGCATTCAGCTTTGCCTTTGGAAGGTCGTTACACTTTATGTCTTTAATAACTTTCCATAAGCAAAAACTTGACACGTTTTGTTTAAAACCTTTTAATGTAACTCAGGTTTCCCTTCCAATAACTTGCAACATCTTTGAGCAATAGGAAGTGATTTTTTTTTTGTGAATGGAGCTGTTTTCCAGAAGCACCGTGGGTTGTGAAATCAGCGCGAGATTTGCCACATTCCTTTCAAGTTTCTGAATGCTCTTCTGACAAAGCAAATCACTTTATAAGTGTACTGACAGCACAACTCTGAGGAAAAAGTAATGAGTTTGAAGCACTCAATGATTAAGATATTAAACTGCATGTGATAGTATGAACTTTGTCCGCGCCATAGGTGGCTGTTATTTGCATACATTGTGTATGCAAGCAAAGAATCTCACTGTGCCTAGTCACATGTGACAATAAAGTATTTATATTCCTAAGTTACCATCACAGTAATGTTTTTCCTCTGCAAATCCTCTAGTAATTCCTCAGCTTTCCAAACTTTGGTTTCATTATCAAGCACTGGAATTGGAAATTTGAACACTTATTTTACTTTTGGACTTATTTTGCATGCATTGTATGTTGCCCCTAATGAACAATCCTGATCTCGGGTCCTGCCTCTGTGGAGTTTGCACATTCTCCCTGTGACCGCGCGGTTTTCCTCTGGGTGCTCTGGTTTCCTCCCACATCCCAAAGACATGTGGGTTTGTAGGTTAATTGGCCCTCTGTAAATTGTCCCTCGTGTGTAGGGAGTGAACGATAAAGTGGGATAACGTAGAACTAGTGTGACATTGTGATCGATGGTCAGCATGACTCGTTGGGCCGAATGGCTAGTTTTTATGCTGCATCACTCAATCAATCGAACATTTGAAATTGACCTGTAATTTGTCTGAAGAAGGGTCCCACCTTGAAACGTCGTCTATGCATGTAATCCAGGGATGCTGCCTGACCTGGTGAGTTCCTCCAGCACTTTGTGTCTTTTAAGGTAAACCAGTATCTGCAGTTCCTCGTGTCTTCTGTATTCTGTCACGATCGAGTTGAGGTTGACAAGCAACGTGGTTTAATTGTTCCGATGTACTTTGACCCAGATGCTGTCATACTCTGGCCTTGCTCTTTGCCCTCTGCCCTGTGTCACCTGATGTGTACACAGAGCCAATCTATGGCAAAGTTATGCCCTGCTTGTCAAGGTTCTTGCGACCAAAAAAAAATAAAAGTGGGGTGTTCAGGAGCTACCGTGCACCCAGGTTCATTAATCCGTCACGGCTGATGTTACGAGAGGCTGCACTTAAACCCACATGTTCATTTCTGAAGTGGGGTAAAAGATAATTAATCGCTGGAAGTTGGGAGGAGCACAGTGCCTGAAATAACCTCTTTCCAAATAAAAAGAAAACAGGAAGCAATTATTTTGTGATTTCACAGATGTCTGGGTAAAGGAATAAATGATTTTTTTTTCTCTCTGCAGAAATCTGACCTCAGTAAGCAGCAGTTTTCAGTAATGATGCTGAGCAGTAACGTTCAAACTGTAAAATATTAAACACTTGTTTATATGTTTGCAGTTTTAATGCCTTGATAAGCTGTGCTGGTCAATATAAAGCTATAAACTAGCAGGGTCTGCTTTCTCACTGAGCCCATGGAACATCAATTAGACGTTACAGTAGACCGACCGCCAGCCACTTGACTCCTGTGCTTCACTGCCCGGCTGACGCCAGTTTCTGCTTCCCCCACAGTCAGTTCCCGTTCTCTAGTCAGCTCCCAAGACCTATGATCTCAGCAAGTCTTTTTTTTTTAACATGCAGATACATGTATAACAGTGTTCTTGTGAGTCATCCACATTGATCTTTGAAGTTAACAGTCCTTTGATCTTCGGGTCACGTGTTTATCGTGCATTCTCTGATTCAGCAGGTTTGGGGCGGTCCCCATCTGAGGGACTTGACAGCAAAGATCACGATCTATCTGCCCATATGGTGCCGAGGGATTGCACTGTTGGGTACGCTGCCTTTCCTATGAGATGTTAAACTGATGTAGTCTGCTCTCTCAAAACTCCCCTAGCACTATTTTAAACATCAAGAGAGTTATTCTGTGTGACCTGACCGATATTTATCACTCAATTAGTGCCACTAAAGTTAGCGAAAGCGATAGAGCCACTGCCTCACAGCACTAGCCATCTGGGTTTGATCTTCACTTCGGTGCTTGCTGTGTGGAGTTTGCATGTTCTCCCCGTGACTGCATGAGTTTCCTCTGGGTGCTCTGGTTTCCTCCCACATTCCAAGGATTTGCAGGTTTTCAGGTAAATTGTCCTCTGTAAATTGCCCCCAATGTGTGGATGAGAAAGAGGGAGAACAATGAACTAGTGTGCTAGTGTGAATGGGTGATCGATGGTCAGCATGAACTTGGTGGGTCGAAGGGCCTAATTCCATGCTGTATCTCTAAAACCAAAACTAAAAATAAGCACCCCTGCATATCTTTGGGATGTGGGAAGAAACCCATCGCAACTGGGATTGACCCATGTAGTTACAGGGAGAACGTGCAAACTCCACACAGGCACGGCCTAAGTTCAAGATTGAGTGGGGTGCTACTGTACCACTGTGCCACCCAAACATTCTTGGCCCTGGTCATCTATCCTGACTGTGTATTAGGCAACTTCTTACATCCATGCTTTGCGTACCTGACGTTATTTAGAGCAGCTATTCCTCTATCATAGTTGCTTTGAAGTTTGCATTGCACAATAGCTCTGACTTTCGAATAGATATGCACAGCACTTAGTTATTTGAAAGAACAGGGAAGTTACATTCAGACATCAATATGTTTAGTCTCAGGATGTGCAGTGACTTGTGAAAGGTCATGCAGCACATTGCTGAAATCAGGTTTGAGTGAGATTCCTGGGTCGGGCGGTTTCACAGTGATTTTGCCAGGAGGCATCTTAAATTCAGATACCATCTTACATACCTTCAGCACGGCCTTGTTCAGCAGCTCCAACTCTAGGAATGAAGGAATCTACAGAGAGTGGCATATATTACCCGGTCCATTATGGGTACTGAAGATAGACACAAAAAGCTGGAGTAACTCAACGGAACAGGCAGCATCTCTGGAGAGAAGGAATGGATGACCTCTCCAGAGATGCTGTCTGTCCCGCTGAGTTACTCCAGCTTATTGTGTCTATCTTCGGTTTAACCCAGCATCTGCAGTTCCTTCTTACACATCATGGGCACTGACCTCCACACCATCGATGGGATCTATGTCGCCACCTTAATTGTCACATATACCGGCAACAATGAGTTTCTTAAATGGTTGCAGCTTAACAGCCCATTAATGCAAAGACACACGGATAAATATATAATAATCAATAAAGCAATTAGTTAGAGTCATAGAGTCTTACAGGGTGGAAACAAACCCTTTGGCCCAACTCGTCCATACTGACCAACATGTCCCATCTTCACTGGTCCCACCTGCCTAAATTTGGCCCATAACCCTCCAAACCTGCCCTATCCAAGTACCTGGCTAAATGTTTCTTAAACGTTGCGATTATACCTGCCTCAACTACCTCCTCCGGTAGCTTGTTCCAAATGATAACAGTAATACTAGGTAACCAACAACTGCGCAAAAACCAAAGTCTGTAGTGCAACCAAAGACACAATCCATAAAAGTCATTGTTACTGAGGTCAGTGTTGAGCCGTGGTCAAAAGCATAATGGTTGCTACAAAGCTGTTCTTGAACCTGGTGGAAACTTACTACGTCATGTTTTTTAGTAAGGTTGCTCATAATTATAGGTAGAGGGTGCTCCTGGGCAACTCCTCCTGTGGTTCTGCTGGTTAAGACTGTAAATAGTGGAGTCATGCACATCAGGAAACTGTTCATTGGGTTTGGCCTGCAGTATTGGGGTGGCAAATGGCCTCAATGAGCCTCAGCTGACAGGGCAAGAGTTCTTGGAATCAAAGAACATTTAGAACACTGAAGCAGGCCCATATCTGTGAGAGTTGAGAAACTGTTTCCCAGTCTAATCCCACCCTCCAGCTCTGGATCAATCGCCCTGCAGGTCATGGTTCATCCAACTTTGTAAATGTGATGACGTTTACTATCTCTGGTTCAAGGAGTGCAATGAGTTAGAGTCATAGAGTCTTACAGCATGGAAACAAGCCCTTTGGTCCAACTTGTCCATACTGGCCAACATGTTCCATCTACACTGGTCCCACCTGCCTAAATTTGGCCCATAACCCTCTAAACCTGTCCTATCAAGTACTCTGGGCATCCTCAACTCTCCTCTGTTTCTCCCTAATCCTCGTCCTTGCGTTTTGGTTGCATTATGGACTTCGGTTTTGCACAGTTATATTGACCTAATATTACTGATTATTAATTGATAGTGTTATTGATCATTGTATACTTTTTGTGTGTGATTGTGGATTGTGTTAATGGGCCTGTAAAAACGCAGCAGGTAAGAATCAGCAGATCATGCAGCATCTCTAGAGAAAAAGAATAGGTGACATTTCAAAACATCACCCATTCTTTTTCTCCAGAGATGCTACCTGACCCGCTGAGTTATTCTGGCATTTTGTGTCTATCTTTAATTAAACACTCGTGATTCTCTTGAACACTCTCTTGTCTGTTGCAAATTACATTAAATCTATCCCACTTAGATTTTGCCAATAAAATCAGATCCTTCCGATTTGGTATAGGACCCTCATAATTGTATATCCCTCAAGTCTCTGTTTCAAGTGAAAACAAAAGCTAACTTACAGCTAAAAAGTGTTTGCAGGTTTCATTTGCATTGTTTAGGGAACCCTGCTGCAAAAAATGTTAGATGCCCAGTAAAAACCACATGAGGATCGAATGTCAGTTCACTCACATGACCATTTGACCAATGAATTTAAAGGCAGCTACTGTTCTTGAAATTAAAAAATAAATAAAAAGCAAAGGTGAGAATGATTTGAGGAGTTAATGAAGGGCAATTGACCATAAATAGGTGTATGAGTTGCAAAAAAATCTGCTAATCAACCTGTTGTCTTTAGGTGATATCAGTCACTGTTTTGGTGAAATCTCGAATCAATGGTTTTTATTGTACATTTATGATGTGGATTCTAACGATGGTAGATGGATTTTATCATTTAACCTTTTCAACTTTGCCTCTTCGGGAGTAGCCTATTTTGCCCTTGAGGTGCAAAGTCCTAGTGTTAAATCTCACTCCAGACTCGAGGGTAAAATTCAGATGGACGCACTATTGCAGAGTTGAGGAAGTAAGGTCCTCCCCAGTTTATGGACGCCCAATTTATGTACAGACCATCCCTATGAATGAATCTTTGGATCAAATTGCAGGAAAAATGGTGCCATTGGTTTGGGTCGAAGAATATTTTCACCCTGGTCATTTCCTCTTCTTCCATCCCCCATCAGGCAAAGATATAAAAGGTTGAAAGCACGTATCACCAGATTCAGATTCAGTCTGAAGAAGGGTCTCGACCCAAAACGTCACCCATTCCATCAGTCTGAAGAAGGGTCTCGACCCGAAATGTCACCCATTCCTTCTCTCCAGAGATGCTGCCTGTCCCGCTGAGTTACTCCAACATTTTGTGTCTACCTTCACCAGATTCAGGAACAGCTTCTTCCCCACTGTTATCAGACTACTGAACTATCCTCCTCGAGACTAGGGTGTAATCCTGATCTCCCAATCTGCCTAACTGGGGATCTTGCACTTTTTTTAACCTGCACTTTCACTTTCACTGTAACATTATAACATTGCAACACTACTGGAATTCTTCACTTCACTCTACCTGTTATAGTGTGTATGGTTCATTGTACTCATATATAGTGTGATTTGACAGGATAATACACAAAGATTGTTCACTGTATCTTGCTATATGTGACAATAATAAATCAATACCAGTACTAAATTCAGAATGGCTGTGATTGGATTAGTTTTCAAGACACAGCAAACTGCAGATGCTGAAATCGTATGCAAGGACAGTCAGAACCTTTTTTCCAGGGTGGAAATGTCAAGGATTAGAGGGCATGGCTGTAAAGCGAGAGAGACAAAGTTGAAAGGGGATATGTGGGGCAAATATTTTACACAGAGTGTTGCTTAAAGGCGCTGCTTGGAATGGTGGTGATATAATATTTGGAGGCAGATATTATAGTGGCATTTAAGAGGCCTTTGAATAGACGCATGTATATGCAGGGCACGGAGAGATATGGAGAGATATGCAGGCAGAGGAGATTAAGTTAACTTGACATCATGTTCGGCACAGTGTGGGTGGAAACATTTGTTCCTGTACTGTTCTATGTACTATGTAAAAACAAGGTGCCAGAGGAACTTCAGCAGGCCAGGCAGTATCTGGAAAGAAGGTACACAAAATTGCTGGAGAAACTCAGCGGGTGCAGCAGCATCTATGGAGCGAAGGAAATAGGCGACGTTTCGGGCCGAAACCCTTCTTCAGACTGGAAAGTATCTGGAAAGAGTTCCTCCAGCACTTTTTGGGGGTTTTCCCTTGACATGTGAAGGTGTTTTGAGTAACAGGTTAACAGGAACAACAACCTGAGATTAATTCACCCTGCTCTCTGGAGCTGGCAAGGCCAGTGCAGGTGGATGAGTGAGTGCACAGGTAGCCAGGCTGGTTCCAGAGTAATCCAGCCCAGCACTCTCCGCCCTTTAATGACAATTAGAGGCAATTTAATAACAATACGCTCCTTTAGAGAGCATATTGACTGCATGCATCATGGCATGGTTTGGCAACTCGAATGCCCAAGAACAAAGAAGATTGCATAAGGTGGTAAACGCTTCCCAGCACATCATGGGTACTGACCTCCCCACCATCGAAGGGATCTACAGGAGTCACTGCCTCAATAAGGCAGCCAGCATCATCAGAGACCCACACCACCATGGCTACACACTCACTAACGTCCAGGCTCAGATGCAGCTTCTTCCCCACAACCATCAGATTATTAAACACTATAATCTCCAAAGAGCTCTGAACGACATAGATTTGGGGACATTACTTTTGCATTACTATTGTCAATTTTTTTTCTGTTTTTTTTAATATATATTGAACTTTTTTTGTGGTTTATTATGGGTTTTACTAGGCTTACATATCTGCCGTGCTGCTGCAAGTAAAAATGTCATTGTTCTGTTTCAGGACATATGGCAATAACGTCTCTTCACTCAATGTATTTAATTGATACTTTCAACCAAAACAGCATGGCCATTATCTTTAAATCTTGCTGTGGCAATATCCTAGGTAAAATAATACAGTGTTAAGAAATATCCCCGCAGGGGACATCAATGCTTGTGATATGGGGACCTAGGTAAGGTTTACACTGGCCAGCATTACTTTGTATTTTGGTCCTGCATTAATGACTCTGCTCTATTTGTGCAGCTGCACTCGTTTAATCTTCACTTTGCAGAACATTAATGAGTGCCACAAGCTGCATTTAATGCACGCCATGGCAAGTCGCAGATGACAGTGGTGCAGCTGACTCCGTCCGCTTAAAACAAGGGCATTTTCAGCTCCGAAAAAGAAAGATATAGTTGCTCCTGCGTCACGCCGTCTACTGTACAAAGAGCGAGAAGTCTGTCCAAAGTGCTGCACAGCAATCAATGGAAAACAGATGTTGGCCAAGCAGCAAGCATGGAAATTATGAGTCAGTGGCCAGGATGGTGGTTTTATGCTTCACGCGGTCACAAAGGTTCTGTTTATAGAAGTTGAGTTATTTCAGTGTAATCCAATCAAGGACAGAATCAAACGGGAATGGATGATCTGCGTGATGTTAGACTATGGACGGGTAATTGAATTTGAAGAGGCAACCCAGTGTCATAAAATACGATTTGGGTTTTCTATGTAAAGGCAGTTTATCGTTCACAAAGACATGCCAGTAAATAGGAAGAAAAAGGTTACAGTCGTATCTGTTAAATGGTTTGCAAGAATGTATATGCTTATTACCTCTAATTACTAGAAATCAGAAATCAACAGTGGTAGAGCCGCTGCCACATAGCGCCAGAAACCCGGGTTTGACCCTGAACTCGGGTGATGTCTGTGCAGAGTTTGCTCTTTTTCCCTGTGACGGCGTGGGTTTCCCCTGGGTGCTTAGGACCCACATCCCAAAGAATTGCAGGTTTGTAGGTTAAATGGCCTTGGTAAGATTGCCCCTAGTGTGTCGGGAGTAGATTCAAAAATGATTCATGTATAACTAGTGCGAATGGGTGATCAATGGTCAGCATGGACTCAGCGGGCCGAAGGGTCTGTTTCCATGTTGTATCGGTAAAATATTAAAAAAAAGTAAGCAATGTCCAAAAGTGAAGCACATCATATTTGAGGTTGCATAGTGAGGTATTGGGATCAGTAAACCAGACGAATAATCCACACACATAAATTCAAATCATATTGTAGCTGCTTTCAGATTTTAAAATTAGTTTAATAAATAAATCTGGAATAAAGGTAACCATTTATTGATTCCCATAAATGTCCATCTACTTTACTGGTAAAGCAGCGTCAACAGGATTTCATGAGTAGGAAATCATGTTTCATAAATTCACCAGTCTTCTGTTATGAGTTAACAAACGTGTGGACAAAGCAGATCAAACTGACGTAGTGTATTTAGATTTCCAGTAGGTATTTGGTAAGAACATAAAACATGAATATTGAACAGCCCAGCACAGGAACAGGCCCTTCAGCCCCCAATCTCTATGCTAACTGTGATACCAGTTTAAATTAATCCCATTTGACTGCACAAAGTTTATATATCCCTAAAATAGACACAAAATGCTGGAGTAACACAGCGGGACAGGCAGTATCTCTGGAGAGAAAGAATGGGTGCCGTTTCGGGTCGAGACCCTTCTTCATACTGTCTGAATCTATATCCCTCCTGTTTATGTGCTTGTCTAAATCTATCTATATTACTAAAAGTCTGATCTTGACCACTTCCTGTTGTTCAGTATATTGATTATAGAAAAAAAGCTGCCACTTATGGCTGTGATTTTTGGCCATCTTACTCAGAGTCCCCCTGCGCAGGACAAGAGGATATTTCCCATCTATGAAAAATAAAAGAGTTATTAGTGTTTAAAAAATGTTGAGATTCTCTCTCCTGAAGGCCAGGCCCCTTCCGGAGGGACTATAAAACTCGGAAGTGTTGAGTGCCTCAGTCAGTCTCTGCACGATGGGGGAGCGAGAGGGTCACGTCTCTCAGTCTGAGCTGTGAATAACACTGAACACATATCTATTAAACTGTGAGTGGTTTTACTGACCTGTCAGTGCCCTTAATGTGGTTTGAAAATATAGTTTGGAAATGCTAAAGCTGTGTTGATTTGGTTTGGAAATGCTAAAGCTATGTTGCCTTTGGTTTGGAAATGTTAAAGCTGTGTTGCCTTTGGTTTGGAAATGCTAAAGCTGTGTTGCCTTTGGTTTGGAAATGCTAAAGCTGTGTTGCCTAATTAAAGTTGCCTTGCCTAATTAAAGTTGCCTTGTCTAATTAAAGTTGCCTTGCCAAATTAAAGTTGCCTTGCCAAATTAAAGTTGCCTTGCCTAATTAAAGTTGCCTTGCCTTCTATATAATGAAAAGCCTAATCTTGACCACTTCCTGTTTACGCTTTGATTTTCAGCCATCTTACTCAGGGTCCCCCTCCGCTCATCATTTGCCGAGGATTTTTCCCATCGATGAAAAATAAAAGAGTTATTAGTGTTTAAAAAATGTTAAGATTCTCTCTCCTGTCAATCAAGCCATGAAGGCCACACCCCTTCTGGTGGGAGGGGGGAGGGACTATAAAACCCAGAAGTGTGGGCATGGCTCAGTCTCTGCAAGATGGAGGAGGAAGAGGTCACGACTCGCTGTCTTTAGTGGCCTTGCACCCTGCTTGAAGTGGTAAGAAACTGCACTTGAATTTGGTAGCCTTGCACCCTGCTTGAAACGGAATTTCAAGGAATAGCCGTGAGTCAACTGCAAGCCCACCAGCCATGAGATAGAGAGCTGCCAGCACAACAGGCTTGAGTGACTGAGCCGCCAGCGCAAGAATCCATTCGGCCCACAAATGTCCATACTAGCCCTCTGGAAACCAGTCCCTTCAGCCCAAAACACCTATACTAGTGCTCCAGAAAGCCCCCCTCCCACCGGCCACCAATATTGGAATTGGTGGAGAGGTGGAATATTGCGTTGGGGGTCCAGCCCTCCCGTGAGATGCTGGGACCCAACGCGTCCCACTTAGTCTAATACATCTTAAATGTTGCTTTTATATCTGCTTCCACCACTCCAGTGGGAGTTTGTTCTAGACATCGACTCATTTTCTGTATTAAAAAAATTGCCTTAAAATCTCCTTTAAACCTTTCCCTTAACTTTCAAATGGCTGACATGATGTGTATTTCAAAATCTGTCCTCTTAACAATTACACAACCCCATTCAGAGTCATAGAATCATACAGCACTGAAGCAGGCCCTTCAACCCAACTCATCCATGCTGACCAAGATGCCCCATCGCAGCTTGTCCTATTTGCCAGCGTATAGCCCATATCCTTCCAACCCTTTCCTATTCATGTACTTGTCCAAGGAGCTTTGGGATGTTGTTATTGTACCTGCCTCGACTACGTGCTCTGTAAGCTCAATCCATTTCCCTACCACCCTCTTTGTGAAAAAGTTGTCTGTCAGATTCCTATTAAATATTATCCATCTCACCTTAAACCTTATTGTCCACTAGTTGTTGTTTCCCCAACCCTGGGAAAAAGACTCTGGCCATTCACCCCGTCTATTCCTCTCATGATTGTATACACCCATATAAGATCACTCTTTAGCCTCCTATACTCCAATGAATAAAGTCCTAGCCAACCCATTCTCACTCTGCAGCTCAGGTCCCCGAGTCCTGGCAACATCCTCGTAAATCTTCTCTGTACGCTTTCCGGCTTAATAGCATCTTTGCTGCTGCCAAAAAAATCCTTCCTATTACTAAAAAGGCAAAGCTGCATTGATCTGAACTGATAGAGACAATAAATCATTATGTTGCCAAATGTAAATTTCATTTTAAGAACACAATTTGACATGTAGTGGTTTTCTCTGCCATTGATAATTAGGTTTTTATGGGGTGCGGTTTAAAGAAATGCAAACAAAATAGCTTGGCGGTTTTGTATGTTTTAAGTCGACAATCCTCGGAAATCTGTTTGTTATCCCTCCACAAACCCAATATAACGGCAAAGCAATCAATGAATTTAGGCCGGCACAATGGCGTAGCGGTAGAGTTACTATTTTACAGCGCCAGAGACCCGGGTTCGATCCTGACTATGGTCTGTACGTAGTTTGTATGTTCTCCCTTTGACTTGCGTGGGTTTACTCTGAGATCTTCGGTTTCCTCCCACTCTCCAAAGATTTACAGGTTTCTAGGTTAATTGGCTTGGTGTAATTGTAAAAATTGTCCCAAGAGTGTGTAGGGTAGTGTTACTATGCAGTGATCGCTGGTCGGTGCGGAATTGGTGGGCCGAAGGGCCTGTTTTCATGGCGTATCTCTAAACTAGACTAAATTAAAATGTACGATTTCTGTTGAAACATCCGTAGAACTATGTCAAACATCTCCCAAAATTACCAGAGGAGAAGTTCTGTAAAGGTTTATTCCCATTGTCCTGGCTCCAACCATTCACTGTAAGCAGAGGCTTCCAGTCCCGTGCTTTTAAGTGGTTGTGGGTTCACCAGAATCCCCACTGCTTTTCCTTTTTGAGATATCGCTGTCCTATAACCTCCCTCTGAGCTTGTCCAAGATTGCTCTTTCACTCACTCTACCCTTGCCGCTTTCATTTCAAACATCAATACGACAATCTCTCCCTCAATGTCAATAAGACGAAGGAGCTGATTATTGACTTCAGGAAGGGGGGTGGAGGACACGCCCAAATCAGCGCCAATGGTGCTGATGCGGAAATAATCGATGACTTCAAGAGCCTTGCTGTAAATATCACTATCAATTTGCCCTGGACCAAGAAGGGTCTCGACCCGAAACATCACCAATTCCTTTTCTCCAGAGATGCTGTCTGACTCACTGAGTTACTCCAGCTTTTCGTGTCTACCTTCCCTAATCCTGGTCTCCACAAGATGAAAGACAGTTTTGTAGCCTAATTAGGTGTGATCTCTGTAAAAGTTATTGGTTAATTGTGATCAGATCACTGTTATCTCACTTCCTTTGAAAGCCTTTCCATTAGTGCTTGTCAAAATGATTTTGCAAAAAGCCTTTGCCAAGGCCCCACAGAGATTAATGTGTAAAATTAGAGCACATGGTATTGGGGGTAGTGTATTGACATGGATAGAGAACTGGTTGGCAGACAGGAAGCAAAGTGTAGGAATTTTCAGGTTGCCAATCAGTGACTAGTGGGTGCCGCAAGGCTCGGTGCTGGGAACCCAGTTATTTACAATATATATTAACGATTTAGACGAGGGAATTAAATGTGACATCTCCAAGTTTGCGGACGACACAAAAGATGGGTGGCATTGTGAGCTGCGACGAGGATGCTATGAGGTTCCAATAATGTGGATAAATGTGAGGTTATCCACTTTGGTGGCAAGAACAGAAAGGCAGATTATTATCTGAATGGTGTCAGATTAGGAAAAGGGGAGGTGCAATGAGACCTGGGTATGCTTGCTTACTTTCAGTCACTGAAAGTAAGCATGCAGGTACAGCAGGCAGTGAAGACAGCTAATTGCATGTTGGCTTTCATTGCGAGAGGATTTGAGTTTAGGAGCAAGGAGCTCCTACTGCAGTTGTACAGGGCCCTGTTGAGACCGCACCTGGAGTATTGTGTGCAATTATGGTCTCCTAATTTGAGGAAGGACATTATTGCTATTGAGGGAGTGCAGCGTAAGTTCACCAGGGACTGAGCTAGGATGAAAGAATGGGTCGACTGGGCTTGTATTCACTGGAATTTAGAAGGATGAGGGGGGATCCTATAGAAACATATAAAATTCTTAAAGGATTGGACAGGCTAGATGCAGGAAACATGTTCCCGATGTCGGGGGAGTCCGGAACCAGGGGTCACAGTTTAAGAATAAGGGGTTGGCCTTTTAGGACTGAGATGAGGAAACATTTCTTCACCCAGAGAGTTGTGAATCTGTGGAATATTTTGCCACAGAAGGCAGTGGAGGCCAATTCACTGGATGTTTACAAGAGAGAGTTAAATTTAGTTCTTAGGGCTAAAGGAATCAAGTGATATTGGGAAAAAGCACGAACAGGGTACTGATTTTAGATGATCACCATGATCATATTGAATGGCGGTGCTGGCTCGAGGGGGGAGAATGGCCTACTATTTTTATATGTTTCTATGAAGATAACATGTCCTATGTCTCCCAGGGTCTGTTTCTTTTTCGCATTATGTTCCTTAAAAGTGGATGAGGTTTATTTATTTATTTTTTAATTGGGTGTAAGCCCCCAAGAGGTGGAATGGATAGTCATACCATCCAGTGAGCTATAGGATACTGCAGACCACTTTCCCAAAGAGAGAAAGGAGAAATCATAGCCTTCTCTGCCATTTAATGAGTTCACGAGTGATCCAACACCTTATCTGATCGCCACTTGAAATCTAAATCCTTTGATTTAATGTATAAAACATAAAGTGCTGGGGGAACTCAGCAAGTCAGGCAACATCTGCGGAGGGAATGGACAGATTACATTTCTTGGGACACTTCTTCAGACTGATTGGAGTAGGGGGCAGAAAGTTGGGAAAGAGAGACGGGGGTGAGGCAAAGACTGGCAAGTAATCAGTGGATACATGTTGAGGGGGGGGGGGGGATTGGCAGATGGGTGGAGCAAGTGACAATAAGTGATATGTGGTTACAGGTGAGTTCACATGTTCATAAGTGATAGGAGCAGGATTAGGTCATTCGGCCCATCAAGTCTACTGCGTCATTCAATCATGCCTGATCTATCCCTCTTAACCCCATTCTCCTGCCTTCTCCCCATAACCCCCGACACCCGTACTAATCAAGAATCTATCTATTTCTGCCTAAACAAATATCCATTGACGGCCTCCACAGCCTTCTGTGACAAAGAACTCCACAGATTCACAACCCTCTGACTAAAGATCCACAGATTCCCCACCCAGATGCCTGGGGTATGTGTGTCTTCAATGTGATCTATAAGTGAGCATCCACACCCCACTGGAAAAGAGAATTGCAAACATTTACAACCATCCAAGTAAGGAATGTTCTCCTTATCTCAGTCTCAAAAGGCAGGCTGTTATCCTGACTGTGCCCCCTAACTCTAAAATCTCCAGCATGAAGGAACAAGCTTGTGCAGCTGTTTAGTGCTCACAGATGTGCCGGTTTGATGGTGGCATCGATTATATAGCTAAACTCAGATTTAGCTGAAGTGCTGAGTAAAGCCAAGAGTGTTAGGCAGTTAAAGAGAACTCTTGCATATGAAGTGTAAGAGGTTAAAGAGATAGGAGTTGGAAAGAATGGATTGCAAATAAGATGCCACAACACTGCTAGCTCGTACTAAAATGATTAGTTTATAAATGTGTCCAGGATAACGAACGATGAGTATTCTGATTGAAATATTGCTTTTTCAAGAGAATTACGTGCATTTAACTTTCATTTATACCAATGTGGTGCCACCCGGTGGTTAGGCCACTCACTATGCGAACCCTGGGCAGTCGGGGGGGTAGGGTCACGTGACTAGGTAATGGCGGGAAGGAGTCGTCACGAGGTTTAGGTGTGTACCCTAGGATATATAAAGAACCCCGGATCAACCTTCCCCCATTCGCGTGTGTGTTGTTCTCTTTGTTTTGACAATAAAGATCTATTTGATTCACCACACGTGACTTGCTTATTCGCCCGCCATATTGGTGATCCCGACGATCCAAAACGGTCATTTTGCATTTAACCTATGGACGCAGCCAACGACCAACCTCAACAGCCCGAGGTTGCTGGCAATCCGGCCCAGCAGAATGCTCTCTCCCTGAAGCTGCCTGTGTTCTGGACATCGCAACCACAAGTGTGGTTCCAGCAGGCCGAGGTCCAGTTTCACATCCGACGCATCACGACTGATGGCACCCGGTACTACTATGTTGTCGGCGCGTTGGATCAGGAGGCGGCTGGTCGCCTGGCCCCTTACCTACGTGTGCAGCCGGATCAGGACAAATATGAGGGCCTCAAAGCGCTGTTCTTGCGTACCCTTGGGCTCAGCCGCTGGGACTGCGCAGCGCGGCTCATGCACGTGGGCCGCCTGGGTGATCGCAAGTTGTCGGTATTCATGAGCGAGATGCTCACCCTCATGGATGGTCAGCAGCCCTGCCTGCTCTTCGAACACGCCTTCTTGGAACAAATGCCGGACGGCATCCGCCTGCTTCTCGCCGATGAGGATTTCGCAGACCCCCTGTTGCTAGCGGAGCGTGCGGACGAGCTGTGGCAGACCAAGCAGCAGGGTGGTGGCTCAATCGATCGGGTGACGGCGGCACCTTGGAAGGCCCAGAAACCAGGCCCTGCGTCCACCGGGAATTTGACTGCGCCACCTGTCCCGAGCGACCCCGGTAAGGGCAAATGGTGTTACTACCACCTGCGCTGGGGACCCGCAGCCCGTCAGTGCCACTCACCCTGCTCGTATCCGGGAAATTCCGGGGCCGCAGCAGTAGTCGCTGCAGCGGTTGGCCTGAAACACCGCCTCTACGCTTGGGATCGGCACTCGGGACGACGGTTCCTTGTTGATACGGGCGCGGAGGTTAACGTTTTGTCCCCATCAGGGGTCGGCACTCCTTCCGGCAAGTGGGGGCCTTCTCTGACTGCAGTCAATGGCAGTTCCATACGGACGTATGGGGTTCGCACGAACCTACTCATCTTTGGCCCCTGCCATTTTACCTGGACTTTTACAGTGGCCGATGTCTCCCAGCCGTTGCTGGGCGCTGATTTCCTCCGGGCCCAATCTCTGTTGGTGGATGTGTGGGGGCAACGCTTCATTCATCTGCCCTTTCGTTTTCATACCTCCGGTTCTGATGGGGGGGGGGTCCTGTGGCGCCACCCAGTGGTTAGGCCACTCACTATGCGAACCCTTGACAGGGTCACGTGATTGGGTAATAGCGGGAAGGTGTCATCCCAAGGTTTAGGGGTGTGCCCTAGGATATATAAAGAACCCCGGGTCAACCTTCCCCCATTCGCATGTGTGTTGTTCGCTTTGCTTTGACAGTAAAGATCTCTTTGATTCACCACGCTTGGCCCGCCATACCAATGACAATTGGCTGCTTTTTTAAGGAAACACTTCCAACAGATGCCTTCGATGGTGGGGAGGTCAGGAGCTCTGGTGGACAAGCCAATCTCTGTAGCCTCTTCTGTCCCTGGGCGTTTTAATTTCCGAACTAGGCCATGCTTTTTTAAGAACGCAAATCATTGTCATCAGGGTGACAAAACCGGTAGAGCTGCTACCTCACAGCGCCAGAGATCAGGGTTCGATTCTGACCTCGGCAGCTGTCTGTGAGGAGTTTGCATGTTCTTCCTGTGACCACGTGGGTTTCCTCTAGGTTTCCTCCCACTTTCCAATGATGTACAGGTTTGTAGGTAATTGGCCTCTGTAAACTGCCTCCAGTGTGTTGGGAGTGGGTGAGAAAATGGGAAAATATAGAACCCGTGTGAACGGGCGATCAATAATAGGCATGGACTCGGTGGGCCAAAGGGCCTGTTTCCACACTGTATCTATAAAGTAAACTAAGTAGCGGACAATGTAACAGTAGTAAAACTGCCATTGACATTTGCAGTGATGTTACCATCTTGAATCAGACTGCAATGATTTGAACAAAGGCCCTCTTGCATATTTGGATCTGTTTACTGTTTTTACACCGGATATTTTTGGCGTCTGTGTTGCAAGCTGTTCTTATAGCTCTGTCGTCATTCCCCATATCCTCAAGAATATTTACACTCTCCCTGGTATGCAAGTGAATTTGATAGAGTGCCCAAGATAACATGCAGAGCTCTGCTTTGGTATATTTCAGCTACTGATTCTTCTCCGAACCTCCGAAGGATTCTACAAGAAGCAGCAGAAGAACGCTACCCCAGTCTGAGTTTTAAGATTTATTGGCCAACAAATTAATAACCAAATAACTAGGAGCAACATCACAAAAATGTTCTTGAACAAAAGTTGTTAAATAATATACAGGTGCACAACCTTTTATCCGAAAGCCTTGGGACCAGACACTTTTCGTAATTCAGAATTTGTCGGTCTTCGGAATGGAAATTTTTTAGCGTAGATTTTAATGGCTGGCTCAGTGGTAGAGTGCTCGGCTCATATCCGCAAGGTCGCGAGTTTGCGCCTTGATCCCAGCAGTGAACTCGGTCGCGAGTTTGAGTCTTCAATGTCGTTTTTTCTTGCAGAATAAATGTCTGTATGAAATGCAGTGTAGGAGAGGTGTACTGACTGTGTGGGCAGAACTTTGGAAGTGATTGCCCACCAGTCTAAAAAGCCGCTGTGTCTCCCTGTCCCTGGGATAGCAGGGGGCGATCAAACAGCACAATACCCCCCTCCCCCTCCAACTCCAGAGGAATCCGCTCCCCGATGGGCCGCTACGGCGACAAGTGGCAGTTTGCCCACAGCCCGAGCTGCGCCCCCTCATCCGCCACCCCAAGAACAAGACGTACCTTGCACACCATCAGCTTCTGCCCCTACTGTTCCTCTGGAGTTGGAGCGGGGCTGGGCTGGAGTTGCTGCTGGCTGTGGGTCTCTGGGATCTCCGTGCTTGCAGTGGGCCTGGGGGTCGGTGTCCCGTTGGTCCTGACGTCTCCGGCCACCCCCCTGGACTGGAGCTGAGACTGGGAACTGTACTGTCCCTCTGCAACTGCAAACAACCCCACTCTCCTGCAAGGGCGGTACAGTTCCCGGAGGATGGCAGGTGGCCGGAGACGTCAGGACCAACAGGAACCCGCTCCCCGATGGGCCCCTACGACGCCCCGAGCTGCGCCCCGTCATCCGCAACCCAGGTTCCTCTGGAGTTGGAACGGGGCTGGGCTGCTGTTGGCTGTGGGTCTCTGGGATCTCCGTGCTTGCTGTGGGCCTGGGGGTCGGTGTCCCGATGAGGGGGCGCAGCTCGGGGAACGGCTTCTGGTGGTCCTGACGTCTCCGGCCAGTTTGCAGTTTTCCTCTGGAGTTGGAACGGGGCTGGGCTGCTGCTGGCTGTGGGTCTCTGGGATCTCCGTGCTTGCAGTGGGCCTGGGGGTCGGTGTCCCGTTGGTCCTGACGTCTCCGGTGACTGGCACTGACCTGCTAGCGTCGCCGACATGAAGACAGTGCAAAGCCCCCGCGCCGGTGCAATGAGCGGGGAGCTGGAGAGGGGAGGGAAGGGGTCACACACATGGCCGGGAAGCAGAGGGGTGTAGGTGGGGTGAAACTGAAGCGAGCGACAATCTGCTGCTGCCTGCCCGCTGAGTTAAAAAGTTCCCACGCAAGACTCACGAATCACTGTGTATCGTGAGTCTACCGTGGGAACTTTTTAACTCAGCGGGCAGGCAGCAGCATATTGTCAATTATTAACCCTCCCGCGCAATATACCCTCACCTTCTCTTTTATGAATGGGGATTTAGTTCCCCTTTCTTCGAGGACCGACCGGAGGTTCCGCTGTCACCTCTGCGGGCCGCCCTCGGTGAACGTTTTCAAGGACCTTTCTTCAAGGACCGAAGAAATGGCCGCTATTCGGAGGTTTTCGTTATTTGGATCTTCGGATAAAAGGTTGTGCACCTGTAATTCATTATTCTGGTCTGCTCAGTCTTTTCAAACAGTGGATAATTTTGACTTTCTTAAACACAAATGACTAAACTGTCAGATAACCTTTTGCTGTAGGTTCAAGGTAAAACTCATTGATAAATAAACATAGAACAAGGAGCAGTACAGCACAAGAACTGACCCTTCAGCCCACAATGTCCATGCCGAACATGGTGCCATTAATCTAATGTCCTCTGACTCCATATCCCTCTATTCCATGCATATCCATGTACATATCTAACAGCCTCCTAAATGCCACTATCATATCTGCCTGG